>NW_026728898.1:5000-20000 GCF_030272615.1 Cryptomeria japonica | reverse complement strand
CCTGCACCTTGGCCGGGGTGGGCACCTTGGCTGGGTTTGCCCAGGGTGCGCTCCGAAGCGGGGTTACTGGAGCGCCCCCTCTTTTTTTGTCAGAGCGTTTGGTGGGGTTTCTCGCATTGGCTCTTCCCAGGCCCGGTTGTTGGGTGCGCTCCCACCCTGGCGCGCGCGAAGTTGGAAGTTGGGTTAATTGCCCGGGCGCGCACCTTCGCCAGGGTGGGCACCTTGGTGCGCACACCTTGGCTGGGCTGCGCACCAGGGCGGGCTCAAGATGGCACCAGCATTCCCTTTTTCTCACTATCTTTCAAAACGGAAATTTTAAAATCTCGTTTTTTTTTTGCCTTTTATGGAAATTAGTGAAGGCATCGCATCAAAGGTGCGCACCTCGCTGCCCACCTTGGTGTGCTCCGAGGTGCCCACCACGGTGCGCAACGCCGGTGCGAACCCGGGAGCGCCCCGATGTGTGCTCCAAGGTGCGGCGTGCACGAAGTCGGACCCCGGTTTGCCCCGGGTGCGCACCTCGCGTGCACCTTGGTGCGCACACCTTGGCTGGGTTGCGCGGCCTGGTGGGCACCATGGTGCGCACCAAGGAGCGCTCCGAAGTGTGCTCCAAGGTGCGGCGTGCACGAAGTCGGAGCCCGGTTTGCCCCGGGTACGCACCTCGCGTGCACCTTCGCCGGGGTGGGCACCTCGGCTGGGTTGCGCGCCCTGGTGCGCACCAAGGAGCGCTCCGAAGTGTGCTCCAAGGTGCGGCGTGCACGAAGTCGGAGCCCGGTTTGCCCCGGGTGCGCACCTTCGCCGCGGTGCGCACCATGGCGTGCACGAAGTCGGAGCCCGGTTTGCCCCGGGTGCGCACCTCGCGTGCACCTTCGGCGGGGTTGCGCGCCCTGGTGGGCACCATGGTGCGCACCAAGGAGCGCTCCGAAGTGTGCTCCAAGGTGCGGCGTGCACGAAGTCGGAGCCCGGTTTGCCCCGGGTGCGCACCTCGCGTGCACCTTCGGCGGGGTTGCGCGCCCTGGTGGGCACCATGGTGCGCACCAAGGAGCGCTCCGAAGTGTGCTCCAAGGTGCGGCGTGCACGAAGTCGGAGCCCGGTTTGCCCCGGGTGCGCACCTCGCGTGCACCTTCGCCGCGGTGGGCACCATGGCGTGCACGAAGTCGGAGCCCGGTTTGCCCCGGGTGCGCACCTCGCGTGCACCTTCGCCGGGGTGGGCACCTCGGCTGGGTTGCGCGCCCTGGTGCGCACCAAGGAGCGCTCCGAAGTGTGCTCCAAGGTGCGGCGTGCACGAAGTCGGAGCCCGGTTTGCCCCGGGTGCGCACCTCGCGTGCACCTTCGCCAGGGTGGGCACCTCGGTGCGCACACCTTCTCAATGTTTTCTTGCCTTTTCTGGAAATTGGTGAAGGCAGCGCATCAAAGGTGCGCACCTCGGTGTGCTCCGAGGTGCGAACCCGAGAGCGCTCCGAGGTGCCCACGAAGTCGAAAGTCGGGTTAATTGCATTGTTTTCCCCGGGTGCGCTCCGAGGTGCGCAACATCGGCGCGCACCAAGGAGGGCTCCGAAGTGTGCTCCAAGGTGCGCACGATGGCGTGCACCTCTGGTGCGCACGATTCGGAGCTCGGTTTGACCGGGGTGCGCACACCTTGGCTGGGTTGCGCACCTTTTGTGCGCTCCAAGGTGCGCACGAAGTCGGAGCTCGGTTTGCCCCGGGTGCGCACCTTCGCCAGGGTGCGCACCTTGATGCGCACGCCTTGGCTGGGCTGCGCACCTTGGTGGGCGCCATGGTGCGCACCTTTCGTGCGCTCCAAGGTGCGCACGAAGTCGGAGCTCGGTTTGCCCCGGGTGCGCACCTTGGTGGGCGCCATGGTGCACTCCGAGGTGCCCAAGATTGGTGCGCACCAAGGAGCGCTCCGAAGTGCGCTCCAAGGTGCGCGCGAAGTCGAAAGTTGGGTTAATTGTCCGGTTTGCCTCGGGTGCGCACCTTGCGTGCACCTTCGCCAGGGTGGGCGCCTTGGTGCGCACACCTTGGCTGGGCTGCGCACACCTTGGCACCCGCGTTTCCTTCATTTTAAATTTTTTTTTTTTACAATCTCTCAAGTGGGAAATTCTATAATCTCAACTTTTTTTGCCTTTTCAGGAAACTTTTGAATGGAGCGCATCATTGGTGCGCTCCGAAGTGTGCTCCAAAGCTCTCTCCAGCTGCGTGCACCTGCCCCGGCCGCGCACCCGGCCCCGCCCAGCTTCGCTCACCTGTCCCGGGCGTCTGGTGCGGAACCTTAGAGTAAGAAACATCACCGTGCACCTTGGCCAACGTGCGCGACTCGACCGAGCGCGCACTGGCCGAGGTGCACACCGATTTCACCTGGGTGCGCGCGCAGCACCTCGGGCGCACCGGGGTGCGCGCACAACGCCCGGGTTGCACCGTGGCCTGTGTGCTCGGGGCGCCTCGGGTGCGCGCTCGGTGTCGCCCCCGCGCGCGCGGTAGTGCGGGCAGCGCACCCCGGCCCGGCCCGGCCCCGACGAGAACGCAAACGGGCAAAAGGTTTATTCAAATAGCATTGCGACGCCCGGCGAAAAACTAAAAAAGGGTGCAACACCGGGACTTCCCGGGAGGTCACCCATCCCAGTACTACTCCGGCCCAAGCGCGCTTAACTGCGGAGTTCTGATGGGATCCGGTGCACTAACGCTGGTATGATCGCACCCGTTATGAGCTTGTCGCAGTGTGTACTTAGCAAACCGCGACCCACGTGCGAATCCACCCCGGCCACCCACCCCCGTCGAGGTGCACACCCTCCCTCGCGAAGTGCGCCCCGTTCGCCAAGTGTGAGCCCTGCCCGGGTGCGCGCACCTTGCTAGGGCGTCGGGTGTGCACCCGGCCCGGCCTACGTGCGTGCACCTGGAGGGGGCGTCGTGTGCGTGCAGTGTCCCGTCTGCAACGCGGTGCCCACACACCACCTCGGGCGCAACGACCTGCGCTCACATGTGGGCCGAGTGCACCTTGGTGCATGTTCGGGGCGCCTCGGGTGCACGCTCGATCTTGCCCCGGTGCACCAAGGCGCTCGGTTTGCCCCGGGTGCGCACTTGGTGCAAGGTGGGCACCCAAAATAGGGATCAAGCACCAAAACACAAGTTTCGGGATGCAAAATGGGACCCAAGGACCACAAATGCGTTCCAAGACCCATGATGGGTCCACGAGAACAAAAATGTGTTCCGAGACTTAATAAACAAATATTGGGTTTTAGGAGAAGAAACATGCTCTGATGCCCAAAACGAGAATCGACCCCGAAAAGGCCACAGGCCAAAAGTGGGATGCGAGACAAAAAAAAATGGGACCCGAGGACCAAAATTGGGTTCCCAGGTCGAAGACAGGGCAACCGGACAAGAAACGACCTCTAAGGCTCGAAATGAGTCCCGACGACTAAAACTTGACAAGAAGCACCCATCAGGCACCCAACTCGACACCCATGGGATGCCGACCCACCCGGGCTTCCACCTAGCACACCTTGGCACCCACCCACCCTCGCACCCAACCTCGCACCCAACTTAGCACCTTTGAACCCACATTGGCACTCACCCTGACCCTGGCACCTTGGAACCCACATTGGCACTCACCTTGACCCTGGCACCCACCTTTGCACTCACCTTGGGACCCACCCTGGCTCCCACCTCGGCACCCACCCAGACACCCACCTTGGTTCCTTGGCACCCACCTTGGATCCTTGGCACCCACCCCGACACCCACCTTGGCACGCAACTTGGCTACTTGCCACCCACCTTGGCTCCTTGACGCCCACCCCGACAACCACCCCGTGACCTACCCTGGCTAGGGTTGGTGCACACCCACCCTGGTGCCCACCTTGGCACCCACCCTATGACCCACCTTGGCACGCACCTTAGTACCCACCCCGTTACCCACCCTAGGACCCACCCCGTGACCCACCTTGGCCAGGGTGGGTGCACCCACCCTGGTGCCCACCTTGGCACCCACCCATCCTAGCACCCAGCCTGTGACCGGGCTTGGAACCCAACCTTGCACCCGCACCCGTCTTGGCCAGTGTGGGTGCGCACCCATCCTGGCACCCACGTTGTGACACACCCTTTAACCCACGCACCCTAGCACCCACGTTGGCACCCACCTTGGAACCCAACCTAGCAACTTGGCACCCACCCCGTGACCCACCTTGGCATCCACCATAGCAGTCGCCGACTTGGCACCCACCTCGGCACCCACCTTGACACTTGTGGACCCACCTTGCCACTCACCCTAGCATCGACCCATCCTAGCACCCACCCTGGCACCTTTGCACCCTAGCACTCACCCATCCTAGCACCTAACCTGTGACCCACCTTGACACTCACCCTCGCACCCACCTTGGAACCCAACCTAGCACCCACCCACCCTGACACCAACCCTAGCACCTACCCACCCTTGCACCCACCCTGTGACCCATCTTGGCACCCACCCATCCTACCACTCAACCTATCACCCACCTTCTCACCCACCTTGGCATCCACCTTAGCACCCACCCACACTGGCACCTTGGCACCCACCTCGGGCAAGGTGGGTGCACACCCACCCTGGCACCCAATTTAGAACCCACCGAGCATGTTACCCACCTTGGCACCCACATTGCAGCCCACCCTAGTACCCACCCTATGACCCACATTGGCATCCACACCCTAGCACCCAGGCACCTCGACACCCGCCTTGACACCCACCCTAGCACTGAACCTGTGACCCACCTTGGAACTCACCCTAGAACCCACCCACCCTGTGAACCACCTTGGCATCCACCTTAGCACCCACCCACCTTGGCACCCACTCTAGCACTCACCCATCCTAACACCCAACTTGTTACCCACCTTGGCACCCGCCCTCGCGTCCACCTTGAAACCCACCCTAGCACCCACCCACGCAGGAGCCCACCTTGGCACCCAACCTAACACCCACGCATCCTGGCACCCAACTTGTGACCCACCTTGGAACCCACCCTAGTACCCACCTTTGAACCCACTATATCACCAACCCACCTTGGCACCCACCCTATGACCCTCTTTGGAATCCACCCTAGCACGCACCCACCCTGGCACCCACCATGGAGCGCACCCTAGCACCCACCCACCTCGGCACGCACCTCAACACCCACCTTGGTGTGCGCACTGCGCCAACCTCTCAAAGACCCTATGTGGTGCGCTCCAAAGTGTACACCTTTGGTGCGCTCCAAGGTGCGCACCTTTGGTGCACACCGAGGTGCACACCAAAGTGTGCACCGAGGTGAGCACCAAAGTGCACTCCAGGGTGCACACCAAGGCGTGCACCTTTGGTGCGGTCAATGCAAACGAATTCGGAAGTTGGGGTCGATGTCCTAATCGCTGCTGCAGACTACACGTATGAGAATCGGACAAATAGCTTTATATAGGGGAGGTGTTGCGTTTGATGGGTCGACTCCCCTGGTTGTGTGCACTGCACCAACTTCAAAGACCCTGTCTTGTTTAAGAAGTCAAAAGTTGGGGTGGATGTCCTAATCATTGCTGCAGTCTACGCATGTATGAGAATCAGACAAATAGCTTATATAGGGGAGGTGTTGCATTCGGTGGGTTGACTCCCCTGGTTGTGCGCACTGCGCCAACCTCAAAGACCCCGCATAGCAGAAGAAGTCGGAAGTCGGATTTTGGTGAGCACCAAGGCGTGCACCTTTGGTGCGGTCAACGCAGACGAATTCAGAAGTTGGGGTGGATGTCCTAATCGTTGTTGCAGGCTACACATGTATGAGAATCAGACAAATAGCTTATATAGGGGAGGTGTTGGGTTTGATGGGTCAACTCCCTTGGTTGTGCGCATTACGCCAACCTCAAAGACCTTGTTTTCGTTAAGAAGTCAAAAGTTGGGGTCAATGTCCTAATGGCTCCTGCAGGCTACACATGTATGAGAATCGGACAAATAGCTTATATAGGGGAGGTGTTGGGTTTGATGGGTCGACTCCCCTGGTTGTGCGCATTACGTCAACCTCAAAGACCTTGTTTTCGTTAAGAAGTCAAAAGTTGGGGTCGATGTCCTAATTGCTCCTGTAGACTACACATGTATGAGAATCAGACAAATAGCTTATATAGGGGAGGTGTTGGGTTTGATGGGTTGACTCCCCTAGTTGTTCGCATTACACCAACCTCAAAGACCTTGTTTTCGTTTAGAAGCCGAAAGTTGGGGTCGATGTCCTAATTGCTCCTGCAGGCTACGCATGTATGAGAATCAGACAAATAGCTTATATAGGGGAGGTGTTGGGTTTGATGGGTCGACTCCCCTGGTTGTGCGCATTGCGCCAACCTCAAAGACCCTGCATTGCGGATGAAGTCGAAAGTCAGAGTTTGGTGTGCTACAAGGTGTGGTCGAAGGTGCTCACCTAGGTGTGCACCTTTGGAGCACAGGAAAAGTGCCCTCCAAAAGTGCGCACCTTTGGAGTGCACAAAAGTGCCCTCCAAAAGTGCGCACCTTTGGAGCGCAGAAAAGTGCCCTCCAAAAAGTGCCCTCCAAAAGTGCGCACCTTTGGAGCGCAGAAAAGTGCCCTCCAAAAAGTGCCCTCCAAAAGTGCGCACCTTTGGAGCGCAGAAAAGTGCCCTCCAAAAAGTGCCCTCCAAAAGTGCGCACCTTTGGAGCGCAGAAAAGTGCCCTCCAAAAAGTGCCCTCCAAAAGTGCGCACCTTTGGAGCGCAGAAAAGTGCCCTCCAAAAAGTGCCCTCCAAAAGTGCGCACCTTTGGAGCGCAGAAAAGTGCCCTCCAAAAAGTGCCCTCCAAAAGTGCGCACCTTTGGAGCGCAGAAAAGTGCCCTCCAAAAAGTGCCCTCCAAAAGTGCGCACCTTTGGAGCGCAGAAAAGTGCCCTCCAAAAAGTGCCCTCCAAAAGTGCGCACCTTTGGAGCGCAGAAAAGTGCCCTCCAAAAGTGCGCACCTTTGGAGCGCACAAAAGTGCCCTCCAAAAGTGCGCACTTTTGGTGCGCACCAAGGCGCTGGTTCGGTCGTTGCAGGCGAGTTCGGAAGTTGGGGTCGATGTCCTGAGCGGAGGTGCAAACTACACAGGTGTCGGAATCGGACAAATAGCTTATATAGGGGAGGTGTATGCTTCGATGGGTCGACTCCCCAGGTTGAGCGCACCGCGCCAACCTCAAAGACCCTACGGTATGGATGAAGTCGGAAGTTGGGTCCGATGACCGATTCGATTAGTAGGTATGCTCATGAGGTCGGAATTTGGGTCCGATGACCTGCCATGTGCAGGAAGGCGAATGTTGACACTGTGCGTTGCAAGGTGCACACCAAGGCGCTGGTGCGGTCTTTTTAGTCGAGTTCGGAAGTTGGGGTCGATGTCCTGATCGGAGGTGCAAGCTACACAGGTGTGGGAATCGGACAAATAGCTTATATAGGGGAGGTGTATGCTTCGTTGGGTCGACTCCCCGGGTTGAGCGCACCGCGCCAACCTCAAAGACCCTACGGTATGGATGAAGTCGGAAGTTGGGTCCGATGACCGATTCGATATGTAGGCATACTCGCGAGGTCGGAATTTGGGTCCGATGACCTGCCACGTGCAGGAAGGCGAATGTTGGCACTGTGCGTTGCAAGGTGCGCACCAAGGCGCTGGTTCGGTCGTTGGAGGCGAGTTCGGAAGTTGGGGTCGATGTCTTGATCGGAGGTGCAAACTACACAGGTGTGGGAATCGGACAAATAGCTTATATAGGGGAGGTGTATGCTTCGTTGGGTCGACTCCCCGGGTTGAGCGCACCGCGCCAACCTCAAAGACCCTACGGTATGGATGAAGTCGGAAGTTGGGTCCGATGACCGATTCGATATGTAGGCATACTCGCGAGGTCGGAATTTGGGTCCGATGACCTGCCATGTGCAGGAAGGCGAATGTTGGGACTGTGCGTCGCAAGGTGCGCACCAAGGCGCTGGTGCCGTCGTTGCAGTCGAGTTCGGAAGTTGGGGTCGATGTCCTGGTCAGAGGTGCAAACTACACAGGTGTGGGAATCGGACAAATAGCTTATATAGGGGAGGTGTATGCTTCGATGGGTCGACTCCCTGGGTTGAGCGCACCGCGCCAACCTCAAAGACCCTACAGTATGGATGAAGTCGGAAGTTGGGTCCGATGACCGATTCGATACGTAGGCATATTGGCGAGGTCTGAATTTGTGTCCGATGACCTGCCATGCGCAGGAAGGCGGAATTTGGGTCCGATGACCGAGTTGATGGCGTGCCATGCGCAGAAAGGCGGAATTTGGGTCCGATGACCGAGTTGATGTTGATGGCCCGCCATGCACAGGAAGGCGGAATTTGGGTCCGATGACCGATTTGAAGGCGTGCCATACGCAAAAAGGCGGAGTTTGGGTCCGATGACCGAG
Organism: Cryptomeria japonica; assembly: GCF_030272615.1. NCBI lineage: Eukaryota > Viridiplantae > Streptophyta > Pinopsida > Cupressales > Cupressaceae > Cryptomeria > Cryptomeria japonica. Next base: position 11,624 of record NW_026728898.1, on the reverse strand, counting down.
TTGATATTGATGGCCCGCCATGCGCAGGAAGGCGGAATTTGGGTCCGATGACCTGACATACGCATGGAGTCCGACTCGGGGGCCGATGTTCGATTCGATGACTTGCATTGTGGGTAAAGTCGGAAGTTGTGGTCTTTGACCCGATTCGATGACCAGACTTCGGCTGCTTGAGAATCGGACAAATAACTTATATAGGGGAGGTAGTGTTCTCGAGCATCCTCCCCCCGTGCCCGTTTATGTCGATTGATGCTGGTGCTCGACTGGTTGGAGCGCTCGGATGCAAAAATCTTGCACCAGGATTTATCGATTGTGATGGACACGGCAAGTCTCCTGATTGCTATGCAGGAGCTCATCGTGAATCTCTATGCGGCCTTGGTATGGACTCGACCTGCGGAATGGTTCGGCAATGGTAGTCGCTCCAACACGTCCTTGCAATGGCCACAGAGGTGATTCGACTAGAGCTCCAGTCTAGCTTTTGGGTTGCTTGGCGGACTGGTATAGCCGCGATCGAGTTCCGGCCATGAACGTTTTAGATAGCTCTTGGGCTTTCTGGGACGGAAGTCGGAAGTTTGGGCTGTTGTCCGATTTGATGACCATTCTTCGGATGTGTGAGAATCGGACAAATAACTTATATAGGGGACTGTGTTGTCTCACGCAGCCCCCTCCGTGCCCCTCTATCTCGACCGATGTTGGTGCTTGAAAGGGTTGGGATCGCTCGGATTTATAAACGTGCACCACCATTTGTCGAGTGTGAGGGACGCGGCAGGTCTCCTAAATGCTATGCGGGCGCTCTCTGAGAATCTCTATCCGGCCTCGACACAGACTAGTCTTGCTGAATGGTTTGGCACTGGTAGTCGATCCAACACGTCGTTGTTGTGGCCGCCTAGGCGATTCGATTCGAGCCCCCGTCTAGCTTTTGGGTTGCTTGGCGGATTTTGCCCTATCCGCAAGTGAGCTCGGTCCCTAAACGTTCGAGAAACCCGATTGCTATGCGCCGACTCTCTTTCTTGCGAGCCTCCATCTAGCTTTTGGGTCTCTACGGAACGGAAGTCGGAATCTGGGACCGTTGTTTGATTCGACGAGGCAGACTACGGTTGTGCGAGAATCGGACAAATAACTTATATAGGGGAGGTGTTGACTGGAGCATTCTCCCCCGTGCCCCTCTAACTCGACCAATGCTGGCGCTCGAACGGTGGTAGCGCTCGGATTTTCATTGAGCGCCAGCATTGGTCGATTTAGAGGGGCATGCGAGATTCCCGAATGCTATGCGAGGGCTCTAACGGAAATGTCTATTGGTTTCGGTATGGATGCAATTGCGAGTGGTTCGGCAAAGGTAGTCGTTCCGATGCGTCCATGTCGTGGCCAAATCGATAATTCGATTTGAGCCCTCGTATAGCATTTGGGTCTCTCGATGTGATTCCGCATTCCAGTCCCTTTGGGCACTGCTTGAGCCGCATCCCAGGGGGTTCCCTTCCCAATAATCTGCCTCGCAACCCGATTGCTATGCGGTGAGGCTCCTCGGCCGCCTCGGAACTATCTGTGTATCAGACGCATCGCGGGATAAGGGGTTGGCAACGGTAGTCGCCCCAAGCGCGTCCGATGCTTGGACCATTCCGAGGCGGCCCTGAAGCCTCTTCCGTCTAGCCGTTGGGTCCTTCTCGCCGCATCCCTCGCCTCGCACCCCGATTGCTATGCGGTGAGGCTCCTCGGCCGCCTCGGAACTATCTGTGTATCGGACGCGTCGCGGGATAAGGGGTTGTCACTGGTAGTCGCCCCAAGCGCGTCCGATGCTTGGACCATTCCGAGGCGGCCCTGAAGCCTCTTCCGTCTAGCCGTTGGGTCCTTCTCGCCGCATCCCTCGCCTCGCACCCCGATTGCTATGCGGTGAGGCTCCTCGGCCGCCTCGGAACTATCTGTGTATCGGACGCGTCGCGGGATAAGGGGTTGTCATTGGTAGTCGCCCCAAGCGCGTCCGATGCTTGGACCATTCCGAGGCGGCCCTGAAGCCTCTTCCGTCTAGCCGTTGGGTCCTTCTCGCCGCATCCCTCGCCTCGCACCCCGATTGCTATGCGGTGAGGCTCCTCGGCCGCCTCGGAACTATCTGTGTATCGGACGCGTCGCGGGATAAGGGGTTGTCACTGGTAGTCGCCCCAAGCGCGTCCGATGCTTGGACCATTCCGAGGCGGCCCTGAAGCCTCTTCCGTCTAGCCGTTGGGTCCTTCTCGCCGCATCCCTCGCCTCGCACCCCGATTGCTATGCGGTGAGGCTCCTCGGCCGCCTCGGAACTATCTGTGTATCGGACGCGTCGCGGGATAAGGGGTTGTCACTGGTAGTCGCCCCAAGCGCGTTCGATGCTTGGACCATTCCGAGGCGGCCCTGAAGCCTCTTCCGTCTAGCCGTTGGGTCCTTCTCGCCGCATCCCTCGCCTCGCACCCCGATTGCTATGCGGTGAGGCTCCTCGGCCGCCTTGGAACTATCTGTGTATCGGACGCGTCGCGGGATAAGGGGTTGTCACTGGTAGTCGCCCCAAGCGCGTCCGATGCTTGGACCATTCCGAGGCGGACCCGAAGCCTCTTCCGTCTAGCCGTTGGGTCCTTCTCGCCGCATCCTTCGCCTCGCACCCCGATTGCTATGCGGTGAGGCTCCTCGGCCGCCTCGGAACTATCTGTGTATCGGACGCGTCGCGGGATAAGGGGTTGTCACTGGTAGTCGCCCCAAGCGCGTCCGATGCTTGGACCATTCCGAGGCGGACCCGAAGCCTCTTCCGTCTAGCCGTTGGGTCCTTCTCGCCGCATCCCTCGCCTCGCACCCCGATTGCTATGCGGTGAGGCTCCTCGGCCGCCTTGGAACTATCTGTGTATCGGACGCGTCGCGGGATAAGGGGTTGTCACTGGTAGTCGCCCCAAGCGCGTCCGATGCTTGGACCATTCCGAGGCGGACCCGAAGCCTCTTCCGTCTAGCCGTTGGGTCCTTCTCGCCGCATCCCTCGCCTCGCACCCCGATTGCTATGCGGTGAGGCTCCTCGGCCGCCTTGGAACTATCTGTGTATCGGACGCGTCGCGGGATAAGGGGTTGTCACTGGTAGTCGCCCCAAGCGCGTCCGATGCTTGGACCATTCCGAGGCGGACCCGAAGCCTCTTCCGTCTAGCCGTTGGGTCCTTCTCGCCGCATCCCTCGCCTCGCACCCCGATTGCTATGCGGTGAGGCTCCTCGGCCGCCTTGGAACTATCTGTGTATCGGACGCGTCGCGGGATAAGGGGTTGTCACTGGTAGTCGCCCCAAGCGCGTCCGATGCTTGGACCATTCCGAGGCGGCCCCGAAGCCTCTTCCGTGTAGCCGTTGGGTCGTTCTCGCCGCATCCCTCGCCTCGCACCCCGATTGCTATGCGGTGAGGCTCCTCGGCCGCCTTGGAACTATCTGTGTATCGGACGCGTCGCGGGATAAGGGGGTTGTCACTGGTAGTCGCCCCAAGCGCGTCCGATGCTTGGACCATTCCGAGGCGGCCCCGAAGCCTCTTCCGTGTAGCCGTTGGGTCCTTCTCGCCGCATCCCTCGCCTCGCACCCCGATTGCTATGCGGTGAGGCTCCTCGGCCGCCTTGGAACTATCTGTGTATCGGACGCGTCGCGGGATAAGGGGTTGTCACTGGTAGTCGCCCCAAGCGCGTCCGATGCTTGGACCATTCCGAGGCGGACCTGAAGCCTCTTCCCTCTAGCCGTTGGGGCTTTCTCGCCGCATCCCTCGCCTCGCACCCTGATTGCTATGCTGTGAGGCTCCTCGGCCGCCTTGGAACTATCTGTGTATCGGACGCATCGCGGGATAAGGGGTTGGCAGTGGTAGTCGCCCCAAGCGCATCCGATGCTTGGACCATTCCGAGGCGGCCCTGCAGCCTCTTCCGTCTAGCCGTTGGGGCCATCTCGCCGCATCCCCCACCTCGCACCACGATTGCTATGCGGTGAGGCTCCTTGGCCGCCTCGGAACTATCTGTGTATCGGACGCATCGCGGGATAAGGGGTTGTCACTGGTAGTCGCCCCAAGCGCGTCCGATGCTTGGACTATTCCGAGGCGGCCCTGCAGCCTCTTCCGTCTAGCCGTTGGGGCCATCTCGCTGCATCCCCCACCTCCTCGGCCGCCTCGGAACTATCTGTGTATCGGACGCATCGCGGGATAAGGGGTTGGCAGTGGTAGTCGCCCCAAGCGCGTCCGATGCTTGGACTATTCCGAGGCAGCCCTGCAGCCTCTTCCGTCTAGCCTTTGGGGCCATCTCGCCGCATCCCTCGCCTCGCACCCCGATTGCTATGCGGTGAGGCTCCTCGGCCGCCTGGGAACTATCTTCGTATCGGACGCATCGCGGGATAAGGGGTTGTCACTGGTAGTCGCCCCAAGCGCGTCCGATGCTTGGACTATTCCGAGGCGGCCCTGTGGCCTCTTCCGTCTAGCCGTTGGGGCCATCTCGCCGCATCCCCCACCTCGCACCCCGATTGCTATGCGGTGAGGCTCTTCGGCCGCCTTGGAACTATCTTCGTATCGGACGCATCGCGGGATAAGGGGTTGTCACTGGTAGTGGCCCCAAGCGCGTCCGATGCTTGGACTATTCCGAGGCGGCCCTGCAGCCTCTTCCGTCTAGCCGTTGGGGCCATCTCGCCGCATCCCCCACCTCGCACCCCGATTGCTATGCGGTGAGGCTCCTCGGCCGCCTTGGAACTATCTTCGTATCGGACGCATCGCGGGATAAGGGGTTGTCACTGGTAGTCGCCCCAAGCGCGTCCGATGCTTGGACTATTCCGACGCGGCCCTGTGGCCTCTTCCGTCTAGCCGTTGGGGCCATCTCGCCGCATCCCCCACCTCGCACCCCGATTGCTATGCGGTGAGGCTCCTCGGCCGCCTTGGAACCATCTTCGTATCGGACGCATCGCGGGATAGGGGGCTGTCACTGGTAGTCGCCCCAAGCGTGTCCGATGCTTGGACCATTCCTAGGCGGCCCTGAAGCCTCTTCCGTCTAGCCGTTGGGGCCTTCCCGCCCCATCCCTCGCCTCGCACCCCCGATTGCTATGCGGTGAGGCTCCTCGGCCGCCTTGGAACCATCTGTGTATCGGACGCATCGCGGGATAAGGGGTTGGCACTGGCAGTCGCCCCAAGCGCGTCCGATGCTTGGACCATTCCGAGGTGGCCCTGAAGCCTCTTCCGTCTAGCCGTTGGGGCCTTCCCGCCCCATCCCTCGCCTCGCACCCCGATTGATATGCGGTGAGGCTCCTCGGCCCGCCTTGGAACTATCTGTGTATCGGACGCATCGCGGGATAAGGGGTTGGCACTGGTAGTCGTCCCAATCGCATCCGATGCTTGGACCATTCCGAGGCGGCCCTGCAGCCTCTTCCGTTTAGCCGTCGGGGCCTTCCCGCCGCATCCCTCGCCTCGCATCCCGATTCCTATGCGGTGAGTCTTCTCGGCCGCCGCGGAACTATACCTGTTATTGCTACTGCATCCTTCGGCTGGTAACCTCCTCTGCCGCCTTGGAACGTTCTCTTTGTCGGACGCGTCGCGGGATAAGGGGTTGGCACTGGTAGTCGCCCCAAGCGCGCCCGATGCATAGACCGCTCCGAGTCGACCTTGCTTTCAGCCTCTCACATGCATAGACCTCTCTGAGTCGACCCTGCAGCCTCTCACGTTTAGCCTTTGGAATCTCGCCTCACAACATGATTGCTATCCTTGATGCATCCCTTGCCTCGAGCCCTGATTGCTTTCTTGGCTGCATCCCTCCTCTCCTCACAGCCCGGTTGTCATCACTGCTTCATCCGTCGCTTCATGCATTCTGGCTGCTGGGCCCTTCCCACCGCACACCTCGATTGCTATCTCTTCTGCATCACACACCCCGATTGCTATCTCTGCTACATCCCTCGGCTCTCACTTCTGCATCCTTCGCCTCACACCTCGATTGCTATCAATGCTGCATCCGTAACCTCACACCCCGATTGCTATGCGGGGAGGCTCCTTGGCCGCCTTGGAAATTTCTGTGTGTCGGACGCACCGCGGGATAAGGGGTTGGCACTGGTAGTCGCCCCAAGTGCGCCCGATTCTTAGACCGCTTCGAGGTGACCTCGTAGCCTCTTTCGTCCAGGCTTCCTGCCTTCAACGCCCTTTTTACACCTCGATTGCTATGCGCGGGCTCGTTGGCGTCTATCACCTCTCTGCGAAGAGTGGCACGATGATTGTTGGGGTAAATCGTAGCAGTCCGATCTCTGGCCTTGGGCCATTGTGAGGGCTGATCGATTTCCTGTGCGCATCTCGTGTTCGCCCAGTAACAGACTCGACGACTTGTAATCGGTCTTGTTCCCGATTGTTCCTGGAGGTAGTCTTCGGAACTCTTGGATTTGACCTGTCACTCGAACTGTCCTCTTCCGAGGATGCTTGTGTGTGTGTGCTTGTGCCATTTCCTTGGCGGTATTAACGAGATATTAAAGAGCGGAGTGAGCGCCTCGCCCAGCTATGTTTGGGGCTCTCACTCCCTTACCCGGTGTGCGACCGCTTTGCACGTAGGTTGCGGAGCATCGCGACTCTTTCGATGTTTGGCGGTTGTCTTCCGGTGATGCGTTGGTCCCGAAGTGCACGTTACTAGCATTTCTGCCATT
>NW_026728897.1:300000-545000 GCF_030272615.1 Cryptomeria japonica | reverse complement strand
TTATACAGGATGAATCCTTCCTGAAACCAGACGTTGTGATCTGATCATGTCTTATACAGGATGAATCCTTCCTAAAACCAGACGTTGTGATAAGTCATGTCTTATACAGGATGTATCCTTTCTGAAACCAGACACTCTGATCATGTCTTATATAGGATGAATCCTTCCTGAAGCCAGATATTGTGATCAATCACGTCTTATATAGGATGAATCCTTCCTAAAACCAGACACTTTGATCATCTTTGTCTTAAACAGGATGAATTCTTCTTGAAACCAGATTGAATCTAGATCTTATCAATTGAATCAAATCAAATCTATCAGGATATAAATTTCGCAAAAACTCCAAAGATCAAATACCTCAATTGATCTCCCAAGGGGGCATCACCATATCGTTATCTATAAATCAAGAGCTAAGGCATCCTATCAAACCAATATCAGCATCAAAACAAGATTATTCTTTGAATCAATGTGTCATCACACCTCGCTTCAAAGAGGGGCAAACTGTAGACACTTAAAAATAATTATTTTAATTATTTTTAATTCCTCGCATAATTAATTAATTAATTAATTATGTTAATTCAAATTCCTCTCAATATTAATTAAATATAATTAATATTGTCACTATAGCATATGATTGATTTATTTAATAAATCAATCCCTTTCTTTATTCTTCTAAAAAAAATCAAATCCTCACAAATCTTCCTCTTAGCTAATTAATTTCAATTAATTAGTTAACCTACATGATTCCTACAACTCATCTTCTTAATTTCTTCTTCTAGAAACTCCCTAAACTTACTTAACATTATTCTTCTAATTTTTTATTCCCTCCACTCATTCTCTCTCCTAGTCAAATTCTCCTACAAATATTAATCCCACCTAAGATTTCCTCTAACCCCCCTCGTAATGAGTCATTAATGGTTAATCATCATGATTAGCCACAAAGTCAACTCTTTGTCCTTTTCATCCAGCCACTAGCTTTAAATGCTCTTTTCCTAGGTGAATGTAAGATTTTCGAAATCACACATTCCTCTAGGCATCCCGTCTCCCAAGGAATTTTTAAATCATTTTTATTCCTCCAATCCCCATGATATCCTTTTTTGGACAATTTTTAATTCCTCCAATGTATCTTGTGGAGTGTGGAGATACAAAATGCCTTTAGGGCATATTTCTTGGTGTCCACACCCTCTCTTGGACCTTGTGTGAGCTCACACGTAAATCTTAGCCCTTCATCTCGAATTCATCCTAGCCATCCATTTTCCTCTCCTCTTCCTATAAAATAGGGCTCCATCCCTTCATTCAAAACATCTTGAAATCCAGTAAGTTTATGCTACCCTTTCGAGCCCAGGAAATCATCTTGGCAACTTGATCATCTCATCCTTATCATTTTTCAAATCCATTCCATTTGTGCACAACATTGGAGAGCCATCCACATCTAGCAATCAAAGGAGAACATCAAGTGGAGCATTATCAAGGGGCACCTTAACTTCATCAAGCTCAATCCAAAGGAGAAGGTAAAATAGCAAGGTGAAATGGTCTTTTAATGATATTTTAGCATTCTGCATGTTTATTTCATTATGTTTGATCATTTGATCTTCAAATATGTTTTTCCCTCTTCAATTACATTTGACCCTAGTGATACCTGTAGACACCTAAAATTGTCCACTCTAATTAAATAAATATTTTATTTATTTAATTATTTAAGCCTAATTCTTCTATTAATTAAATAAATCTGTATTTATTTAGTTAATTCATTTATCCTCTTCTAGCCTTATTTATCATTTAAATAAATACATTTATTTATTTAAATTATCCTTTTCCTAAATTAAATAAATATCTTATTTATTTAATTATCCCACTTCTTCTATTAATTAAATAAATCTTTATTTATTTAATTAATTCATTATCTTTTTCTACACATGACACATGTCATTCATCTCTTAATTCCTACACTACCTACCTCTTTCATTATTTTATTATTTCTTCTACCTACCCTCTAATCATAGCCGACCTCCTTTTACACCTCTTAATCTTATCCCTTCATTTCATATTGTGTCTTCTATTTAAGGAGATGCTTCCTTCATTATCAAACCCTAATGATCATTTTGACTACACTACGATCCTACTTGCAACCACATTCCGTTCTTTGTTGAGCTCTTGTGCATATAAAATTTGAGAGAAAATATATCAAGCAAGATCAATGGAGATAGGAAGAATGGAGATCAAAACCCTATTGGACATGTGATGGTATAATCTTTGTGATTTTGTTTTATTTACATTGTCTTAAGTAATCTTCATATGTTATGGTGGATCTTTGTTGTTGTTAGGCTAGGGTTTGGTGGTTGAATTCATTTAGCCTTTCAATTCTGTTATTATTGATATCCATTTTCACCATACACATTTTGGCACGCCTGGTGGGACTCTTGTCCCTTTGCATCTAACCTCCTTGTTGCAGATTTTGCGTTTTTTGAAGTTGCAAATCAGACATTTTTCGACAGCATTTTAGTTTCTTTTCCGCGTCTCTGAACTTTCGGATCGCGTCTTTGATTTTCTACCGTGTTTGAGGGATCTGGAATCGCATCTGTGTTTTCGACAAATTTTATTTTGCAGGTTTCAGAAAGGAGCGTCTATGTTATTTCTACCCGCATCTGTGTCAGAAAGGAGCGTCTATGATTTTTAGGCGTGTTTGTGCATCACAAAACCACGTCTGTGTTATCTAGACGCGTCTGTGTTGAGGGTAACAGCGTCTGTGTATTTACTATTTCAAAATTTTGAAGTTTTCATTGATTCAATTTTCGGATTTTGTACTTAAGGTTTCAGATCTGGTTTATTTTTGGACTAACACTTTCAGATCTAGCTAATTAAATTGGTGCAGCTTGTCTTGGAAGCAAAAAATTTTGTTGAAGGCCCCTATGTCACAAAGTCTTTTGGGTTTTTAAAATGTACCTAACTTGTGTGTTTGCAGGAAGGGGTGATTATGTCAAACAACCCAAACTACTAACAACTTTTATTGCAGGTCCTTGGCTAGGGTTTTGAATTTTTGTTGTGTGCTTTGTTTTCATAGAATAGCAAACACTTCCATTGGTGCACTAAAATTGAATCATTGTCTTTTGTGTCTTGAGCAATAGGCTCTTTTTGTTTAATCTTTATAGGGCCTGTCTTCCCGTGTGGCCATTAGGACTACTAGTGAGAAGAGAACAACCCAAGTGGTAGCGAGGAAAACCCACCTCTTCCGAACCACTATAATCAAATGTATTCATGGTGAAAACTATGAATAACATGTGCTGATTATTTCATACCGACACTATGTCTCCCCATAAACCCATTTGATCAAATTTATTTGATCATTTGTAGGGCGTAACCCCTACCGGCTGGGAGCCTTCTGTATTTACAGAGCTAAAAGTGCTGCATGTATGGCCACACAAGCGGATGCTCTTACTAGCACCTTTTTATTTTAGAAGCCCAAATCCTTCTAGTTGTTGGGGCAGGAGGTCGGACCTCTGGTAGCGGCCCACACACATACGGTTCTTAGTAGAGATACAAAGTTCACCATGGGGAGTTTTCATGGGGACTGATGCTTGGCTGACCCGAGAAGTGAGTGCCGAGGGTGGAGCCAGTGAGGTCAAGCATCTAAGTATCCGCTCTGAATAGCGTAGCCTCGGGGGTAAAACCCCATGTGGGATCAACAACTATTGTCTTGGCCAGCCATAAGAATTGTGCTTGACTTATTTTAAACATTCAAACATTCAAGACCAAACAGCAAAACATGGTGTCTTTTGTGTCTTCAAGTGTATGCAAAACAATTTTACATCAAACAACACACTTTCTTGGAGTCATTTTAAAGTCTAAACACTTGCAAACATTGAGTCCTCATCAACATTGTGTCTTCTTGTCACGAAAAACAGTCAAATAGTCAGATTTGGTCACAACAAAATGACTTCACAGATTGGAAAAATTACACAAATTTTATAGAAATCCGTCTGTGTCTGTTTTAACCGCGTCTGGGTCATACAAACGCGTCTGTGAAGGGCAGAATAGCGTCTGTGTTTATAACAGCATCTGTGTTGAATAGAAACACGTCTGCGTCAGATAACTGCGTCTGTGCAGTATACAGGCGCGTCTGTGTTCAAAAATTGCAAGAGAATTTCATAGTTCAGCAAACAAAAGAAATCAGTTTCGGAATTCTTGAGCTTCCTAGGTTGTTTCTCCAAGTTTCATCTAGCATTCAACTTGTCTTTGGGTCTCACACAGTCCATCATTGCTTCACATCTCATTTTACATTCATACTTGTCTAAACTTGAGTCAAAAGGTCACTTGCTTGTCCTCATCATACTTTGTCAACACACTACATACAACAACACTTTGCTAAGTGATCCCTCATCAAGGTCCATCATTTTTGGGTCTCATTTGGTCTTACTTAGAGTCAAGGTCAACTTACCTCATCAAGAGAAACTATCCTCTCTTTGGAAGTCACACCTACTCTACTACATACATACTTGGTCTTACACTTTGGACATTGCAAGTACACCTCAGATTCATTTACATTTCATCCAACTCTTGGTCTTCCATACTCTTTCCATTTTTCATCTAGTCTCACACATCTTGGTCAATACCTAGTTCATGGTTGAAACCCATCTTCAAAAATCTAGCAGAGAAACTAAAGAGGCTCAAGAGTTTGCAAACATGAGTTCTTATGAGTATGAGAATGATTTATTTTTCAATTCTGATCATACTACATTACCTGACATGGATGTCTATAGAAACAATCCAAATGTTGAGAACATGGACACTATAAACAACAATGCTACACAAAATGACAATGTGGACAACTTTTCAGTACATTCAGCAGATGTGGAAGAATCCATTATGAATCCCCATTTCAATCGATTGGTTGAGGAAATAATGAGGAGAGATAGACAATACTTCTTACACATGATGGCACAAAGTGGAGCCAAGATACCTCATGATTTTGACATGTCTCAAATAATGGAACATAGACCTTTGCAACAACCTCACTCCAATATGGATCAAAGGAGACCTAATAGTGGAGGAAATAAAGGACCACACATGGTACCTGAATCACCATCAGCTTTGCTTCAAAAACCAGAGGTCCCACATACACATGGTCAAACATATGATACTCACCTTCGCAAACCATTATGGAAGTCTTATGGAGAAAAATATGCTCAATCACATATCAATGATAAGGATCAACCACCAAAGCAAAGGGATATTCCAAGGCATGCTCAAAATTTGGACACAAGGAAACCTCATGTCAAATTTGGGGGCAATACAATAGAACATGACATGCCTGTAGAGTATGGTATACATGCACAAAATAGATATGGTGTTCCTCAACATGAATCTATACCAAGTGGTCCATATATGCAATATCATTACAGACCTCCTCCATATGAACATGTGTATGATCAATATCATCCATATATGCAACATGCACCTCCTCCAATTGGTGCCTCAAGCATGGGGTATGGTCCAAGAAGTCGATCTCCACCTAAGAGCAGTTTGGAACAACAAATCAGGGACTTACAAAAGAAAATGGAGGATATAAATACACCAAAGCCAACATACACAATGAGAGACATATGTCCTTATCCATTTGACAAGAGCATTCCAATGCCTCCATTTCTTGCACACTTTGTGACACCTAAATTTGACAAGTATAGAGGAAAAGGGGACCCCAAGGCACATATAAGATAGTTTTTCACAGCTTGCATTGAGGTAGCTTCAGAAGAGACATATTTGATGAGATTATTCCCACAAAGCTTAGGTGATCAAGCTATGGAATGGTTCTCCCAACTCCCACCTGGTATTAAGTCATGGGGTGACTTAGTAGAGGCATTTATTCAACATTTCTCCTACAATATAGAGATAGACATATCAGTCACTACTTTGTGCAACACCAAGCAAAAAGAGGGAGAATCTTTTGCATCATTTTTACAAAGATGGAGAAATCTAGCCAGCAGATGCTCTTGTGAGATTCCACAAAAACAAATGGTAGAGATGTTCACCCAAAATGTTAACAAAGAGATTGGTTATGACTTAAGGAAAGCTTGTTTGTCTACCTTCAAGGATGTTATCGAAAAAGGCTTAGCATCAGAAAAGGTCCTAATTGAACAAGGAGTCAATAAGATATTTAAGGTAAACAAAGATGACTTTAAAGGAAAAGACAAGCCAAGATTTTGGAATAAAAACAAGAACACAGTCAATGATGGTGTTGTTGATGCCAACACAATGCGACCTAAATTCATTTTTTCAGGATCAAGTTCTACGAATGATCAAGTAAATACTCAAACAACTTCCAGATCACGAAGGAAGTACACTCCATTGGGAGAACCACTTGAGTCAGTTTTCAAAAAGCTTGTGGCAAACAAAGTGATCACAGTTCCAGATTTTCCTCCATATGAACCAAAGGTTAAGCCGAATTGGTGGAATGATGATGAGTATTGTGAATTTCATAAGAGCAAGGGTCATAAGATAGGAAATTGTCATCGACTGAAGAACATCATATAGGATCTCATTGATAGAGGTGACATTGAGATTGAGGGACATTCGTCTAATCAAGAACATGACAAGGCAAAAGCTAAAGCCACAGATGATCAAGCCAACTATACTAGAGCACCTTACAACTATGATTCAACTATCAATCATATCTCGATGGACAATCATATCTCTACTATTACCATCAAGAACAAAAACCCTGAGAATCCTCCTCAGTGACCCAAGATTGTCCTAAGAGGTGTTGGATCTTCTTCCGAACCTACTTCTGAATGTCATGTTACAACCCATTGAGGTAAAATTACTTTGCAAGGTGCTCCAGCTAAAAACACCACCTCTTCATCAACCAAACTTGAGGATGACCTTGTAGAACAGTTAGGGAAGACACCCGCGCTCATTTCAATCCTTGAACTATTACGCATATCTCCCACACATAAAGCCATTCTTGACAAAATCTTGAGAGATACTGCTATTCCTACTGATCTGAACGTGGACCAGTTTCAAGCCATGGTGGGATACCTTTCCATTCCACACTCTCTTACATTGACAGAAGCCAATGACGCCTCCATAAGTCAGCCACATAATGCACCTTTACACATTGAAGCCTTCATACATAAACATCAAATAAAATGAGTCCTGATAGATGGAGGAGTAGGTCTAAACATTTGTACATTGAACACTATTAAACAATTGGGATATTCTGATAAAGCTATGAATTCTACAAACAAAATTACTATCAAGGCATATGACGATGAAGAGCGTTCATCCAAGGGCACAGTCACCTTACCTCTCAGAGTTGGGCCAGTTACAAAGGATGTGGTTTGTCAAGTACATGATCTTGATCTCACATACAACATATTACTAGGACGTCCTTGGATTCATGAAATGAGCGCAGTCCCATCTACATATCATCGATGCATTAAGTTTCCACACAATGGAGTTAAAGTGACCATCAAAGCAGATCCAAATCCACTCATATATTGCAACAATCTGCAACCTAGATCAGAAATAACAATACCAGTCAATCGAGAAGTTGTTCCATCTTCAGCATATGTGGATCCAGAATCCTTAAAAACTTCTACATCCAAACAAGCAGAGCTAAAAGAAAAGTTCAAGATTAAAGACCTAGGATGTGGTGAGTATATATTTCATGTTGACCAACTCCCATTATCTCCTAATGTATTCTGTCAACAAGAACAACCTACAAACAATTTTCAATGCCAAGGAATTGGGTGTGAACCACCTAGTGTTGTGGCTACTAAGTCTGAATGCAAATCTCCTCTAGCAGTGCAAGCAACTCTTGATATCAATAGTCCTAAGAGTGGTTCCAACAAAGAATCTATTGAGTCTATCGCCAACCCTCTTGATAACTCACATAGCTTTACCATATCATCCACTCATTCCATTTCCACTCCACTTCTAGACTCGGATCAACAAGAATTACAAAAGCCCTCACTTATTGGGGATCAAAAATCAAGATTTGAAAAGAAAAATCTAAAAGTCAAAAATAAAGAAAAGTGCTTTAGTCCAAATCAAAATCAAAAGCTATTGGACTCTGCAAAAATCAAAGTCAAGGATAAAAATCTTATGAAGCAAAAAGAGCAAGAGTTGATCTCCCCTAATATCAAAATAACTAGGGGAAAAAGTTCTGTAATTTTAAGTCAAAAAGCATACTTGTTGATCCTAAGTCTCCATCATGCTATCCTACTTTCACTTCTTTTCACAATCATAAGCCTTCATAACTCTTCCACTTGTTCCACACATCCATCCCCTTCTAGCGATACATCATGGACCTTTAATGGAGCTTCCTCGTAGGACTTTGTTATCAGGGATGCCCAAACTTCTTTAGGTGACACGCATACGGGCCTGTGTAGTCCACACACTAGTAATTCTATCTCAATTCCTTTATCAAGGAAGACAGACACTCAAGCTACACATCATTCAGTCAAGGAACAGTGCATCTACAATCATAAAGTCAAGCCTCACACATTTGAGGTAGGGGACTTAGTTCTCAAAGAAAATCCCAAACATCAGCAAGACAGAGAGAAGAAGGGCAAGTTTGAACCAAATTGACTTGGCCCTTACATCATTACAGCAGCATATGGATCTGGGGCATATCAGCTCTCAACTACAGAAGGTGAACCTTTGGAGGATCCTATCAACAGCATGCACCTTCGCAAGTTCTACACATAGCTCTTTGGAATATCCTAATTTAAAAATACATAAAAATCAAAAAAATTTAAAAATACAAAAAAATTATAAAAACAAAAAAAATCGTTACCTGGTGAAAACCTGGCAAACAGGCACCTTGTGACACAAAAAACATTGAAAAATCGAAAAAAGTAAAGAGAAATAATTTCGTCCAACGGTGAAAACCACTTCGGTGGTGCCCTGGGCAAGTACCATGGTGAAAACTGGGTCACCAGCGCCATGCGTAGAGACATTTCTCCTCCCTCCTTCAGGATTCACTTTCATCCTTTCACTTTGCACACACTCACAACCTATTCATCCATAATAAACTTACCCAGTCCCATCATGGCTTGTTATTGATCTACCTAAGATTGGTTAGCCATTCATAATAAACCTCCCTTTTCACATCCCTTTCCATCCATAACAAATCAGACCCTATCTATGGCTAAGGCAAATCCTACGTCTAGTGATGGGTGTGGAACTGAGAACATCACATGTTTCAAGGAGTAAAGTTTCTTCCAGCTTTCTTCAGTCTATTCACGCACAATCCGCAATAAAGAAACATTTGCATCGCCAGTCCGCAATAAAGTTTCATCTTCTCCGCAATAAAGTATCAGTTTCATAGATTCAGTCAGTTTCAAATGAGACACAGCAGCAACAATGGGCTTCAACAAAACAAATCTTTCAATAGATTCAGACAACATATGGTTCAGTGCTATCTATCCTTTCTGTAAAAGTAAACATTATGACCACAATCAAATAAGACTTATACAAGTGACAAGAGACACTAAACTTGAGGACTACAGTGGATGTTGGTGTCGAGTCTTGGTTTTCTTTTGATTTCATCTTTTTTGGTGACATGTCTTTTAGCTTTTCCGGGATGTCTTTGACTAGAGATTCTATCTCTAGGATGTCTTTGACTAGAAAGGCGAGGATGGGGTATCGTCACCTATTTGTATTTGCTGTCTGTGGATTGTCTCTTAGTAATGCTATGACTTGTCCAAGGATATGAGGACACTGTGAGTCTAGTACGAACTTGGGCATTCCTTGTTTGTGACTGTCTTATCTCCATGCAAACAGGTACAATGACTTTCTGGGTCAAACATATGCCTCGATTGTCATAACCTATTTTGCCATAATATAGCTCAATGATGATAATGCACAAGAAGCTCTTTCACTTTCATATCTTCTATCTTTTATCCCCCTTTCTTGATTGGCTTCCATCGTCCTTCTCAAGTTCGCGTAGCCTGCTATCACATGACTGAGTATAATGACACACCAAAAACATTTGCATTTCATGTAGCTGCACCTACATTACCACATATAAGTATTTCATACTTACATATAGATATCACAATTGCATCACATCCTGCACACAACACCTGTTAGCACAATTTACATTTGCATTATCATATTCATCTGCATGACATACATTCACATTTGCATCATGCATACACATATATAAAACATAAAAGAACAAAATATATTGCATTGCATCATATACATATTTGCATCCATATCATAAGCATCACATAGAAACATACATCATTAAACATCTCATCACATAGGTACACATGCATATAGCTGCCGCAAAAATGAATCATCTCATATATATAATCATAAGTGTCATGATACAATGATGTCAAAAATACATATGGCTACAAAAGCACCCGCAGGTGTCTACAATACAAAAATGGTACAATACTGATACATAGGGAGTCCTCTAAGGCTATGATGAACTCCCTCCCTCGGAGCCGCCTGGCCTTGACAGAATCTGAGCCCTTGAAGGACCCACCCCAAGATCATCCTACCTGCCCCCTCTATCTGGTGGTGGTGGAGGACCCATGACCCCACCACTCGATGCCTGCCTCCTCCGACTCCCTCCCGTAGCTGTCGCTATCCACGATGGTCTATGGAAGCTCCTCGCCCACTGATCTGCTGGCACTGCACCATAATAAAGGTCCCTCCAGTAGGCAATCTCCTCTCCTGCCCGCAGGACATATGCATAGCCTACCCCTGTGTCCTCCGTCGCCTGCCTCCCTGCCCTCAGCGCTATCTTAGCCTCTGTGTAGCGCTGAATCCCCTGATCTCTCTCCCGTTCAGTATCCCTGAGCCTCGTCCTGAGTCAATCTCTCTCCCTCTCCAGATCCTGTATCTCATCTGCCTGGCCCTGGCAGATCTCCCTGAGCTCAATCAGCTCATCCTCCTCTGGATCCCCACCCTCTGCCTCTACCTGTGGCTCTCCCTCAGTGGGTGCCTGCCCCTGTCCCTGTACCTATACTGGTGCCTGAATGGGTACCTATCTCTATACATGCCTAGGTCCCTATACCTATCTCCATCCCTGCTCCTGTGCTGCTAGCACCTGTCCCTGTACCTGTCCCTGTCTCTGTCCCTGTACTCTGGGACCCTGTGCTGCCGGTACCTGTAGGGGAAATCCACCGCGACCCCTCACCACCTGAGCCTGTCCCTCCTGTCCACCCTGTCTCCGAGGTGCAACTCTCCTCTCCCCAACTACCCCCCTCTGCCTCCATCGGCCTCTGCCTCCATCGGCCTCTGCCCCCATCACCCCCACCATCATCATCATCATCTCCTCCTCCATCTCCCTCCAGTAGCTCTCCTGGATCTGTCAATCAAGGGAATGGATGCGCTGCCCAATATGCTGCATACTCTACATCCATCCCGGCGTCCTTGATCTCTGGCCACATATCCCAGGGTATGGGCACCATCTCTGCCAGCTGTGTCAGCACCTGATCATATGACAATAAAGGCCCAAACTGCGCCTGATCCCTAACTGTACGGGCATACATACCCGAGCCTCGTGGCATCCTCTGGATCCTGCCATACTGCCTGCATACCCTGTCCACCAGCTGTCTCTCTAATATATAGGGTGTCCGCCCAATCAGGTACCTGCTCCAGAAGGTGTAGGGCAACTCCACTGCGTCATCCTCCCACTCCTCGCATCTTAGATACGGTCTCCAGATGACTACATCAATGTCATCTATCACTCACCACCAATGCTCTAACCTGCCAATCCGCAGCTGCGAGGTGATCATGTCATATAAATGAACAAAGCTACGTCCATGACCTCTACCCCTGAAGTGTATCGGTCGGGTAATCGGCAGATGCTCATAGGCCCAAACCTGCAGTAGTGTCACCCCGCAGCCCAATCCCACTGACCCATGGTATACAAACTAGTGAAGCTCATAATATAAGTGGGCCAACACACATGGTCCCCAAGCATATCTGGTGTGCTGCGTCACCAGTGTCTCCAGTGCTCCGCCCCAGCCCACTGCCAATCCTCGTGTCGCCCTATCCGGACACAAGAACCCATTGATAGCTCCTCCGATCACAGCTGGCAATGCTAACCTTGTGGCTGTCATGGTGTCCCATGCCACATGTCCTGCCCTCATCTCTAGGCCGGGATCCTGAAACACCCGTCTCAATGCCTCCCTGTCTCCGTCACGATCATATGGAATCAAATCTCCATCAATCGGTATATGCAGAATCCTGTAGACATCCTCAAGGGTGACTGTCATCTCACCCATCGGTAGATGGAAAGTGCATGTCTCAGAATGCCATCTCTCAGCAAGTGCAGTCAATAGTCCCATGTTTGCCCGAAACTCAAGCACATATAGCACATGTCTCAAGCCCATCTCCTCGATGGCAGCTCTATCCTGAAACGACAACTCAGGTCGCAATCTCTGTGTCGATGGGAATCTCTCTCGTGACTCCAACATAGGCAAATACTCCTGCAGTCAAGCAAATCAATCATGTCAGTCATGGTGGCATTCACTGTTTATCACAAAATGCTACTCGCTATCTAAATGCATATGCCTATCTACCCTAGTGACACTCACTGTTCATCACAAAGTGTTGCTATTTATCCTAGTGGTACTCCTTGTTCATCACAAAGTACTACGTGTGTGACACTCACTGTTCATCACAAAGTGTTACTCACATTTGCACTCCCTGTTCATCACAAAGTGCTGCTCATACTTTGGGTACTCACTGTTCATCACAAAGTACTCTATCTTGGTACTCACTGTTCATCACAAAGTGCCTTGATCTATCCTAGTCTTCCTAGAGGACCTGCTTGAGTGTATCCTCTTAGTAGCTTATCCAATCGACAGCGTATGTTCATCACAGAACTGCCGATTTGACCTCGAAGACCAAAACTTGCATTTTTTTCAACACAAATGCACCTACAGATTGCACAAGCGCACCTGAAAAACACAGACACGCCTGTATGACATAGACGTGCCTAGGCTATGCATAAACGCGACTATACTACGCAGACGCCCCTGCACATCGCAGACTTGCCCACATTCGACGCAAACGCGGTTCCAGACGCAAACATGCCTGGCACCGACACAGACACGCATGTTGGACACAGACACACCTGACACTGACGCAGACGCGGTTACATGATTTTAGACTTTTTTGTACCCTATTCCTAAGCGCATTTATTTCTCTAACTAGCATGCATCAATGACAAAAATAAATACGGCAAAGTACAAGGAGGTTTGGTGGTACTTACCGGCTCTCCTGCCTCTGCTAGCCTCTGAAATCGTCGAACGTGGTCGAATCTGTGCATGAAAGCCATCGCTGCTGACTGTTGCTGCTCTTTTCTTGCTCTGCACTTTGATCTCGTGAAGGTGTAGATGACAATGAGGATGTCTTTTGCCCGTGGTCTATCTTATAGCCTACCCTAGCCTTAGCCTTCATTTCCCAAGTTAGTCTTCCTTATCCCATGACTTTGTCACTTTATCCGCCCATTCCATTCTAGCCTTTCTTTCTTATAGAGAGATTGTCTAAAATCTTTCCAGGCATTTTCATCCAATCTCTCGAGGGGGCATATTATTCCCATTCTGGGGCAACTCTGTATCAGTTCATCTTATCTTCTTTGAAACAACGTGACAAGCCGCATTGTCTCAAAGAGGGGAAAAATGTAGACACCTAAAATTGTCCACTCTAATTAAATAAATATTTTATTTATTTAATTATTTAAGCCTAATTCTTCTATTAATTAAATAAATCTGTATTTATTTAATTAATTCATTTATCCTCTTCTAGCCTTATTTCTCATTTAAATAAATACATTTATTTATTTAAATTATCCTTTTCCTAAATTAAATAAATATCTTATTTATTTAATTATCCCACTTCTTCTATTAATTAAATAAATCTTTATTTATTTAATTAATTCATTATCTTTTTCTACACATGACACATGTCATTCATCTCTTAATTCCTACACTACCTACCTCTTTCATTATTTTATTATTTCTTCTACCTACCCTCTAATCATAGCCGACCTCCTTTTACACCTCTTAATCTTATCCCTTCATTTCATATTGTGTCTTCTATTTAAGGAGATGCTTCCTTCATTATCAAACCCTAATGATCATTTTGACTACACTATGATCCTACTTGCAACCACATTCCATTCTTTGTTGAGCTCTTGTGCATATAAAATCTGAGAGCAAATATATCAAGCAAGATCAATGGAGATAGGAAGAATGGAGATCAAAACCCTATTGGACATGTGATGGTATAATCTTTGTGATTTTATTTTATTTACATTGTCTTAGGTAATCTTCATATGTTATGGTGGATCTTTGTTGTTGTTAGGCTAGGGTTTGGTGGTTGAATTCATTTAGCCTTTCAATTCTGTTATTATTGATATCCATTTTCACCATACACAATACCATTAGATCACCTGATGACCCTTTATACATAGTTGTGAATGTTAAGGATATACCTTATCGTGGTGCCCTTAATTATCCCTCTTTCATGGTTAATGTCATCAATGAGTAGTATATTTTCAATTTACGATTGCATAAACCAATATATGATGCCTCTAATGTGGTTGTGAAGTTATTTTATGGCTTATCTTGTCCTACCATTGGCTCTATCACCCTTCCTATTGAAGTTCATACTAAATTCATGGATGTTGACTTTATTATCATACCCTCTTCCAAGTAATTCCAAGTGAAGTTGGGCTACCCTTGGCTATCTTCCATGAAGGCTATTGCTTCTCCAATCCACAAGTGTCTAAAATTTCCTCACAATGGAGAAATCATAACCATGAATCATAGCTTATTTCATCCATCCAATGGAAGCTCCGATGTTCCTATTGATTTATTTTGGCCTAAACAATTTAAATCTCTTCCATTAAAGAGCAATGCTCTTTCTAAATCTTATAAAAAATGGAATAAATATATGATCTTATCCTTAAGTGAACCTAGATCCCCAACACTTGACATTCCTATTATTCTTCAAGATGACGTTCTTCCCCTCACGGATAGAACTAATCTCCCTCTTAAGGAAGATCATCAACCTATTCCTATGGATGTGACTATATCTTCTCCTAAGAAGAACAACAATATTCTTCCTAAGGTTAGACCTGTACCTCCTCCTCATGATGGACTTGTTCTTCTTCCTACACCTAACATTCCTCCTTTCTATGATTCAGTTCCACCTCCTCCCTTTTATAAAGAGAAGAGGCCTACTTATCCTCTTGTTCAACCTAAAAGACCTCAACCTAAACCTTCAAATATCAACGAGAGAACATCTGAGGCCCTACCCCGACCTGTCCTAGCATTTCAGTGATCTTCATTTTGGAACTATTATGCATGCTTCATTTCTATGAATTATGGATACAAAATTTTATATGATCCCAGGATTGGATAACATTGATATATTGATGCTTCATTTCTATGCATTATGGATATAAACTTTTATATGATTCTAGGATAGGATAGCATTGAGATGATGTATGTCATTTATTTGATTTGCAGGAATTTATTATGATGTTAGAAATATAATGCATATCTTATGAATGGATGAAATTTATGAGGATTATCATAATTGCTTATGTGGATTGATTTGGATGTATGGTAAATTTATTTGTATGATGGCAAAAAGTATGCAGAGTGATTGATTTGTAATCATATTTATATGTTTAATATTATATGAGGTTATTTGGGAATTACTAATGTGTAATTGAGATGCGTAGGAAAATTATCCATGTGACCATCGAAACGATATGGAGAATCAAGCCTAGACCTTTGTACATTCGTAAAATTAGGGGTTGTCTATTTGGAAAGACAACACCCTGTATGTATCATATTTTATTTCTAAAGATAAATGTTTGCAAGTGTGTTAAATTGTATTTATTAATTTATTTAATCCAACAAGAGCCAATTTCCATGTGTAATTAAGTAATTTATTTTATTGTCACTTGACACATGTGTTGTATAGTGTTTTGATTTTGACATGTCTCTTGGAGGGAAATTGTTTCAACCAAATCCTTTTTCTACTATTTGAGTGTGGTCCCAAATTTTCCTTGGGTAGAGAGTCTTTGGAGTGGTCAGCTTAGGTTTGACCCATAGGTTAACTCAAGATGGGTTTCTAAAGGGTGAAATGGAATCCAAGGGTTAGTTTAGGGGATTTTATAAAGGTCCATAGGGTATACCTTCATGTTAGGGGTATTTTTAAGCATGTAACCACTCCTATGTGACTGATTTGACTCCTCAAATATTGGTTTTCCCAAGATGACATAAAATCCATCTTGGAGGACTTCTTCTAGGTTAGCTAACTTTCCCTTTTGTGTCAGTTTCCTCTTCCCCAGTCTCTCTTCCCTTCTTTCAAGTTTTCCAATTTTACTAACATGTAAGAGGTTGGGAAGACTAACCAATGTGAGGTCTCACTCTGTCCAAGAGGTTGGAAAGAGTGAGAGAAGCCTTCTTAAGCAAGGGTTTGAGACTTAGGAAGGTAATCACCCACTCTCCATCTTTGGAGAGTAGATCTTAAAGTTTTGAAAAGTTTAGTATAAGAATATTGGCTAAGTCTTGAAAGGAAAAAAGTGTGGATTTGGGAAGCTCTACTCCAAACTATCCCTTGCATACCTTCGGAAAATTCAAGGTTGGTCTAATATCTTTCAATGTATGTTGGAAAAATGTTTGAAAGATTGTATGTATTTCATTGTTTTCTCCCTTTGTGTTTTTATTTGTGAAGAAAGATGTGTGATATTTCCCTTGTTTTTGGTTAAGCATTTTATTTGTGTTTTGGGTATATTCAAGGCCTAACTCACCCTTGGGAGGGTAGAGTGGCCTTGGGGTGGAGGGTTGTTTGGTAGCCTTAGAGTCAGAGGCTCTCTTTTGAAGAGAGTGATCTCAAGGGATTTTGTGACCCTTGCCGCATAGTTATTGTTTATGCATTTGGGCATCGTAAGGGGAGAAATTATCACTTGTATGCCTTGGGGGTCATAAGGATGTTGGGACAAGTTTGGAACTTGTGATGTGTTCTTGGTTTCCTTGTGATGGCTTTGTGTTCTACTATTTTGTAGTTTCTCCTCAAGGTACTTAGTCCACCTTCACCCATGTAAAAATCACATTATGTGATGATGTTAAGCCTTGGGATGGGAATGTGTTTGTTGTGAGTTTGTCATGCTTGTTTGTGTATTGTTTGAGTGTAACCCGTCTAGGTCTTGGTTCTCCAAGCTTGAGGGTGGCCTCTAGTAAGCCTAGGTTGGGAGGTAAGCCTCCATGGTCACAACCTTAAGACTTTGTATTGTAGGTTTGTTTGGAAAGGAAGGAAAGAAAAGCTAGGAGTTGCTACTATCATCATTTGTTAATATTGCTATTGTAAAATGTATTTATTTTTGAAACCCTCATTTAATAGAATGAGAGGCTAAGTTGGGTATTCACCCTTTTGTAAAAGTTACTATGTTGAAAATAAAAGTATTCTTTATACCATGATTTATTTAAAATGAAATGCATTCTTTTATTAAGTTTGTTATTGCAAGAAAGGAATGAAAGTAAAAATCAAATAAATTTTCTATAGTTTTGAGTTAAAATCTATTTGCATTTGTTTCTTAAAAATAAAAGACATTTCTATCTCTTTATGCATATTGTAAAATGATGGAAATGAATAAATACTAAAGCATGAATGTTAGTGAAAGAAAATTAAAACCCTTACTTCTATTTATTTATTTCCAAATGCAAAATATGGGTAAATGGATTTTGGAATGAACAATAATATTTCATTCTAGCATGAATATAAAGTTTTAAATGATTTTTGGGCATTATAGTTGTTGCTGCAATTTATATATTTCTGCAGTTATTTCTTTATAACAAAAATGCAGAAAATAAAGGTAGATAAATTAATTTATTTCAAAGGTTAACTATATGGTATTAGAAACAAAAAGAAATACATTTATTTCAATAGGTTATAAGTTTCTTTAAATGATTTAAAGAAAATACATATATGTTTTAGACTTGAGGAAATATTGCATATTCATTTTAAAAAAAAAAAAATAGATTTTTTATATACCTTATATTAGTAGAAAAATCTAATATATTTATTTCTAAAAGGTATTACTTTAAATCTAATAAAAAGGGAAAAGTATATTTTTTTATGGTTGTTGGTTTTATTTGATTGTTATTTTATTAATTTCCTCCATGATTAAAAAAACAATATTCTATAACCCTAGATATCTTTCTGAGAGTATTCTATTTATTTATATATATTTATATATATATATATATATATGTACATTATAAATGTACATGTATATATATATATATGTATATATATATATATATGTATATATATATATATAACATTTTATTAAAACTTTAAAAAAAAAAAAAAAAAAGAGCCTACGGCTCCCTGCTGGAAGACCCACAGGGCGACCAACTCGTGCTATGGGCTGCAACCCATAGGGGGGCCAACTTCGGCCGTTCCCTATGGGAGACAACCCACACTAGCGGTCGCAACCGCACTATGGGCTGCAACCCACAATGGGGACCGCTTTGGTCATTCCCTATGGGTGGCGACCGCACCCGCACTGTGGGCCGCAACTCATAGGGGGCGGCTTCGGCCATTCCCTATGGGCGACAGCCCACAATAGTGGCAACAGCCACATTATGGGTCATGACACATAGGCACGGTTGTGGCTGACCCTGTCGGGAGCCCCAACAAAAACACTGATGCCTGTGAATAACACCCTCCGCCATTGTTTCACCCACCCTGCATAACACATAAAACCCTAACCCGGTTCAGGTTAGGGTAGATAAGAAGGTTAAAAAAAATTAGAATGATGGGTTAACTTTATAACTTTTTAATTAGGTTTTCATATGTTTATTTTAATGTTTAGTAAATGAAAAAGGGGGGGAAACCCTATTCAAGATTTGAATAGGGTATCCCCATATATATTTGGAAAACTATATGATTATATTTTTACTTAATCGTTAATTTTAAGCCAATTAATTTTAATACTTCTTATATATGTATTTATATATAGTTAAGTGTATATATATATATGTAGAAGAATGTGTATGTGTAGATTTAGTTTGAGTACTCTATTATATATATATATATAATAAATGCTATGTATAAAAATATAGGTATATATGTATATGTATAAGATGTTTAAATAGATCTGGAATGGAAATTGCTTCTGGAACTTAGACCAAAGGAAACATCTTTAATTTAAACTCCGATGAGACGACTTAATTGATTGGACATATTGATTAATAATGGTTATGGCATAAAAGGATGTGTCATGTAAATTTTGATTGCATAGTGAAGATCACTTAAACATAGGTTGTTAGAGATTTTCCCAATATTGTTAAACCTCATAATCCGGTATAGAAAATATTAAGACATGGGAATTAGTTTAGATAGGATGAAAATTGGATAATAGTAATGGAAGAAGAATTAAGATCATTTATTGAAGCAAGGCTGAAAATTGGATAAAAGCAATGGAAGAAGGATTAAATCAGATAGAAAAGATTAAGACATGGGAATTAGTTCGTAGACCCAAAGACAAAAATATTATTGGAACTAAATGGGATTTCAGGAATAAATTAAATAAGGAAGGTCTAGTTGTGAGGAACAAGGCTAGATTAGTTTACAAAGGATATTCACAGGAAGAAGGATTTGATTATGGAGAGACTTATGGTCCAGTTGCAACAATTGAAGCGGTATGACTATTTATGGTCTAATCTACACACAAGAACTACAAAGTATATCAGATGGATGTCAAACGTACATTTCTAAATGGAGACATAGAAGAGGAAGTCTACTTTGAGCAGCCCGATGGATTTTCTTTTTCAGAAGACAAAGACATGGTTTGTAGATTGAAGAAATCTTTATATGGACTAAAACAAGCCCCTAGAGCATGGTATGCTAGATTAGACAGATATCTTTTAAAGATTGGTCTTAGAAAAGGTAATGTTGTTAGTAACTTATATTAAAAAATTGAGCAGGATGACATATTGATTATTGAAGTCTTTGTAGATGATATCATTTTTGGAGGTGAATAAATTCTATGCATGAAATTTGCTAATGATGTGAAGAATGAATTTAAAATGTCTATGATTGGTGAGATGAAATTTTTCTTTTCTTTTTAGATTACTCAGACTGATAAAGGTATTTTCATTTGTCAAACTAAGTATGTGAAGGAGTTACTTAAGAAATTTGGACCTAAGAATTCTAAACCTGTCGGTACTCCTATGATAAGCAGTTGCGAATTGTCAAAGGATGATGAATCTCCGAGAGTAAATCCAAGCAGATACAAATCGATGATTGGTGGATTGTTGTACCTAACTCAAACTAGGCATGATATAATGAACATTGTTTGTATTGCTTCTAGATTTCACTCATATCCTAGAGAAAATCATGATATTTCTGTTAAGAGGATATTCAAATTTTTGGTATGTAAAACAGAGTTTGGGCTATAGTATCCAAATGATTACTTCATATTATGTGCCTATATAAATTTTGATTGGGCAAGAGATATGGATGATCAAAAGAGAACTAGTGGTGGTGTATTCTTTCTTGGAAATAAGTTGGTTTCATGGCTTAGCAAGAAACAATCATGCACTTCATTGTCTAATACCGAAACAAAGTATCTAGCTGCTGCTACCAACTGTACTAAGATTTTATGGATGAAACAAATTGTAAAATATATAAGGATAATTTATGATGAGACTACTATTATTCACTATGATAATACTATTGCTATTGATATGTCAAAGAATCTAGTATTTCAATCCAAATCAAAACACATTTCTATAAGGTACAATTTCTTGAAGGAAAAGGTTGAAGTAAAGGAAGATAGATTGATTTATGTGCCTACTAAGGAACAGATTGCAAATATTCTAACTAAACCATTGCCTAAAGATACTTTTGAATATCGCAGAGACTAGGTGGGGGTCAACACCCCTCTAGAAGAGACTTCGTGATGTAGGGATGCATCAATCCATTATCCTTATCAGACATATCCTTCTGATCGAGGTTGATGAGATGTTGCTACTACTCAAGGGGAGTAGTCAACTATTTGGTTTAGTATTTTGGTTTGATATTTGTCCTTTGTTATTGATGTCAAAGGGAGAGAAGGTGTTTATGTAAACAACTATCAATATTTTGGGAGAAGGTGTTTATCTAAGGGGGAGAAATATATTTCAAATCAATCTTTTGGGATATTTTTGGTATTCCTTGGCACTCGGACGTTTATCACATTCAGTGTTTCCATCAATGCCAAAAGGGGAGATTATTTGGAATATGTTGGACTTGGTTAAGTGTCGTCATTGATGTCAACACTATATCCTAGTTGGACCTATCCCAGTTAGTCTTGGTGATCATCTTAGTTTTAATTTTGATCCGGTATGATCAGAATCTCTAGATTCAGTTTTGGATGTTTATTCTAGATGGTTATATGCTTTCCATATTCTATTGGTTCATAATTTTGTTCTCTCGTTGCTAATTCTTTTGTTCCCGATTGATATTTCTTGGTAACAGTTAGCTTTACCAGTAAGCGATATTTGATGATTTGGTTAGATGATTTTGATTTGAGTTATGGGAAAGGTCTCTATTGTGATAAAGATACTTCTTGATTATGTCCTAATTGTTTGGTAGTGTTGCAATGGTTGATGTGTTGTTATAATGGTCTTATTTAGATCTGGTTAGACTTTATGTTATTTCGCTAAGGGTTTGTACCTATTGTTGGATTTTGGTCTTAGCCAAAATTCAGGCGGATGTAATTGTTTAGGAACTTGAATTAGCTCCATGATATGTAATGTAAATCATAATATTGGTCTGGTGGTATCGTGTGATGTAATTTTTATTATTATGGGTTTATGGGTTTAGGGTCTAGCTGACCTTGTCAATAAAGTGGATGATCTATATTTATAGGTGACTTATTCATGTAATCTTGGAATGGTTTTTTGGATCGGTGGTTATATCTACATTATCAGAGAAAGGATTATGTTTAAATAGTGTCATATCATTTTTGGTGAAGGATTTGTATTGGAGGGTAGACATATGTGCTTAACTAGAACTGTATCAAATATTAGTAGATTCTACTTTCATAGTTTATTATTTCCAAATTATAGTCCAATGCTTTGTAAGTTAGTGAGACTTTTCTTGTGATGAGCAATGTGCTCTAGGCAGTTGGCCTGGTTGCAAGGTCAATCCACATTGTAATTATTTCACATTCTCCTGCAAAAGTATAATCTGATTCTGGGTAGGGTTTCCCACCATAGTTTATCCCCTTACAAATTTTTCCACATCAAAATATTAGTGCCATGTGTGTTGTTCTCTCATGGTTTATCTTTCATTATGTTGTGCTTTGATATAAAGTTTAAAATTGAATTAGTTGTTGTACTTGTGAGAAAACTGTTTCACCCCTGCCACTCTTAGTTTTCTCCCGATATCAGAGCATTCCAACATACCTGACTTACACCTTGCATATTTAAATCCATTAACAAAATTCAGGCAAATGCATGTTGATCATGCCAAAATTCAAAAAATTAAAACAAAAGGAGAGATATCTCCAAAGGCTCAGACAGAACTAGCATCCGTCTCCTTAAGCACTACTACCTCAGGTTCGATGTCATCCTCCTCCTATAGATTCTGCTCACTTTCTTTAGCTTTCTAACAAATAATTGCTTTCAACACCACAGGGCAGTACATCCCACACTCCACGTGGACGTCTGAGTAAGCCATTTCCTTCGAGAGACAATCATCATTCAGAATCTATTATTCACCTATATGTACCATTACGCATCCAAGATCCCTTGATCAAGATCTTGAACCACCACAAATTAATTAACCTCAACTCCTACTCCCAATGACATGTAGCAATTTTGTGGCAATGGGGTATGCAAATTGGCATCGATATTATCCAGGACAACATCAATCTCACAGAGGAAATAGTTCTTGAAGATCATTTGAGCTATTTTCTTTACTCATTACTTACTCACCCCCATATATACTAGCATGATGATGAACATGGCCAGGATATCAGAGTTTACCTAGTACCTGTGTTAAGCTCTGATAAAATCCCCATCGAAAATTCTTTTTAGAATATGAAGTATTAGTGGGTGCTTCATGGCCATGACTACTAGGAGATGTTTATTATAAATTTTCCCCAAGAAGGCCATCTATCAGTTGGTGGACTCCAGCATTACAGGCATATCCATCCCTAGAAACCCTAGCACCCTATGCCCAATCACACCGCTATAGCTCAAATTCACTAGGCAGTATTCAATAAATAAGAATGGGGTGCTATAAATAGATGAAGTTTACATTATAATGATCACCAAGATGACATAAGATTTCCTAACCCTTACTGATTTTTAATGAATCCTCATGTTCACCAACTTATATGCCATCCCACATTATTTTGAATATCAAATCCAAGCTTTCCTGTAAAGTATGGAAAACAATTATCTTATTGATCAAGAAGGATGTGGGTGATGTGTCATGTGGGAATAGCAAGCATAGTTGATGTATGATGTTTTCATGGTACTATATAATCATGCAGTGACAGACTATGTCACCGCTTTAGCTAGACTGGGCACTATCACATTCCCTTCCTGGTAGATATGACTTATACGAAATTCCTCCAAATCATTCAAAATCTTTTGATTGGTCGGAGCCATTGGTTGAGGATCCAACATGGAGTTTCATTTTTCCTAATTGTATTTACCACATTTAGGGAGTCACCTTCCAAATAGATTTTTCGGGCCCCACTACAAATCCAAACCTTTAGGCCATCTAATGTAGCATGAAACTCTACTAAATTGTTTGTAGAATAACCAATGTGTTCTGAAACTTCCATTAGGGAATTTCTGAATTCATCACGGATAACACACCCAATGCCATTAGGGCCTGGGTTACCCAAAGAAGCCTTCTCGAAATTAATCTTGACCAAACTAGGATCAGGTGTATCCCATTGATCCAGGGGTCTGGATAAAAGTGGGGGGTTGGAGGAACTATTCCCAAACAAAGGTAGAACAAAAAGACTTGGGAGGGTGAGTTTTAGTCTACAATCCTAACCTTTGTATACATTTTTCTTTAATGTCTTCCCTTTTGTGGATTCATTGATTAGAGAAATCAAAGAGGTTTCTATCTTCTAACATAGGGCCTCTGAAGCCATGAGCTTGTCCTGAAAAATGTGCCTGTTGCGCTCCTTCCATAATTCTCAAATCAAAAGGGATGGGATAATTACCCATATATCCCCAAATACAGCCTTCGAGGGTTTTTGTGGCCATATTTTAAGCCAAACGTCAATCCCAACTTGGAATGGGCAATAAAGGTTTAATTTTTGCATGAAATTACACCAACACTTTAATCTATTGTACTATTACTAATTATACATTAGTAAAAATAGATGTCTAGGAAGCCTTTTATATTTTTTTTTTTCATATTTTATAATGCTATTTTTATTTTCAATTTTTGTTTGTTTATAGAAACCCGTATAATTTATTGCTATATTTTCATTATTTTTAATACCTTTAAATTTTTGGGATATCTCCTCCTTACTTATATTTAGATTATTTTAGTTATTATTATAGTTTTATTATTTTTCTTTCCTTTTTTTGTGTTAATCTTTTCTTTCTAATTCTTTTACGTTTGAATTATTATCTTACTATATATAAATATTGCATTAAACTTATATATATGTATATGTATTTATATATGTCTATGAACAGTGATTAGTTTTTAAAAAGTCATTTTCCTCCCCTCCTGTTGATGCTCTTGTGACTCTTTCAGGTCCTTCCCTTGCTCTGTTTGCCACTAGGATTGGGTGGTCTCTACTTGGTGGGGCTCTGGCTGGGTCCTCGAACTTGTCGAGCCTACCTTCTATCGGTGCCTTCGACCTTCATGGCTCTTCTCTCCCTCGTCCCTGTGTAGCATTTGGTTGCTGATGGAGGCTCTCTTCCATCTTCACCCATGCCCTCTGCGCAGGGGTTTTGTGTTGGGACCCCACGACTGGTGTCTCTGACCCAATTTTGGATTTGGAGGCCCTTGCTACTATTGTTGGTGATTCTTGGAGTGAATATGCTCTTCCCATGCCCTTTACTAGAAAGCGTAGCTTTTCTCAAGTGGCTAAATATGCTACCTAGTTCTCTAAGGGGGTTTGTCCTCTTCCTTATGCCAAGACCTCTCCTGTTGTGGTTTGTGGCCTTGAGGTTCTGGAGAGTGTTAACCTCTATCAACGCATCACTTTGGTTTGCAGATTTACTAGGTTTTGGCCTTCCATCCCAAACCTTCATCGTTGGGTAAGTGGTTCTTTAAGCCCATTGTTTCTTATGGCATTGAGCTTTTCCCTTGCGCTAAGGGGGTTTTTGTTGCCTGCTTTACCACTACTCATGATCGTGATTTTATTTTGGGTAAGCTATGGACTTAGGGGGATCACTCCCTCTCTATTAAGCCCTGGGCTCCTTCCTTCAACCCCCTTATGAAATCTCTCTATATTTATTCGGTTTGGGTCCACCTCCCCAATCTCCCCCTCCATTTTTCGAAACCTTCTTGTTTTGAGGCCATCGGTAACTCCATTAGCAACTTCTTGAAGGTTGATGATGCCACATTCTCCATGGGTCATTCTACCTTTGCTCACCTATTAATTGATGTTGACATATCTCTAGCCCTCCCTAGGGATGTGGTTCTTATGGTTTGGGATAGGCCTTGGACTCAACCACTGGATTATGAAGGCCTCCCTTTTCGCTGTCGAAGGTGCCTCTTAATGGGTCACCTTACTTGTGACTATTCTCTCTCATCGCAAAGGTGTTGCTACTTGGTGGAAGGATCCTACGGAAGACCACTTGACGATTAATGCTTTAGATTCTGTTTTGGTTGATTCATCTCAAGATGAGGTGCCCCTTACTATTGATGAAGCCCTGGTTGATGTTACTATTGTGGTGGACCCTTCCACCTCCTTGGTTCCTGCACCCATTGCTCCTGCTCCTCACCTTCACTCTACTCCTGGTGATTGTTCTCTTTCTGCTGCTCAGCTACAATAGTAGCATGGCAGTGACTCTGTAGGAGTCTTCCCCGCTTGATTCTTCTTTGAAAGTTCCTAATGATAGTGTTGCCTAGATGGTTGTTTGTCATAGGCAAAAAGGAAAATCTAACCCCCTTTCCCAAGCCCCCCCTTGTGTTTACATTTCAACCTTAATTTCGCTCATCTAAAAATTGTAAAATTTGTCATGTTTTTGGGGTTAGCTTTGAAATCTTTGTAATATATATCTCTAAAAATTTCAAAAAAAGTTGGTCAGACCATATGCATTCCCGCCATGTTCCTTGGCTTTTTTCCTGAAATTTCAGGACACAGTTATGAATGTATTTAATAGCCTAAATCCAGAAGATTTACTAATTTTATCAATTTTTTATCCCTCTAGAATCAGAAATAGCTCCAATATTCAACATTTCAAACTTCAAGAAATTTTTTAAAACTAAGAGGTTAAATATAGCTTGCTCGGATTGTAAACACTCTGATTTTAAAATTAAGTGGTATTCCCTTGGCCATAATTTTAAAATTCCAATTTCCTTTCATTTTTGGAAATTGTGTCATCCTCTTTCTCCAACCAAGTTCAAATTGTGTAATCAATATTTTCTTAAATTTAGTATTACTCAATTTTGTAATCTTTGTTCCTATACTTCAAAATTCAAAATTCAAAATTCAAAATTCAAAATTCCCTCTAGTGCATGAGATTACCACTATTAGTCCTACCTATACTATCCCCATTAGATGAAGCATTAGAATTAAGGTGTCCAAAGGTTTAATTACTAAGGAGATGGAGCCTAATTTGGGTGACGTCTTTAATGAGGATTGTGCTAATTATTCCCATCCTAATCATGTGCCTATTCTCGCAATTGATGACTCCCATAATGAAGAAGATGATTTAACTAGAGTCTCTATAGATCAAGTTTCCACAATGGATAATCAAATTGATAACTTTCAACAATGGATATCCCAAGAATACCCTAATAGTTAAGCTCTTCCATTATTTGAAGGAATTAAGTGCATGATTCAAAGTGATAAGAATGTAATTGATATATTGCATGGCATTGCACATATTGTTGATTCTAATTTCATGACTATCAAGAGTTGTGTTGAAACCCTAGGTTACTCACAACCTTCAACACAAGTCAATCTTTCAATTCCTTTGACTACTCTTATGACAAGTATTCCTACTTTTACCTCCAACATCATGGCTACTTCAACTCAAAATGTCACCCCTACAACAATTAGTCATGGGGGAAATCCCTCTTCTTCATTTAGTCCTCCATCCTTACCAATGTCTTTCATAAGTATTCATGTTATACCTCAACCAATCAATATGACACAAGGGGGCCATTCCTTCAACAACTTTTTTCCTCCTTTAACTGTCACTTTTCCTACCCAATCATCATCTATGCCTACTTATCATAATGTCCTACCACTTTATTGTCAATTCATTCATTCTTTCAATAACATCACACCACCTTCTCAATACACTATGCCTAACATCAATTCTTCTACCGAAGTGATAATTAACAATCTTGTTCAGACTATGCCTTCCTTACAACAACAAATTTCTTCTATGAGTCAATCCAAGTTTGGTGTGACCACCTTTTATGTTGCGAGCCCTCTTTCTCTTGATATTGTTAAAGTTGTTCCACCTAAACATGTTGAGATACCTCAACTAGAACTCTATAATGGAAAAGGTGATCCTCTTACACATGTTAAAACATTTCAAACCTTGTGTACCGATTTTTCTTATGATCAAATATTACTTGCAAAATTGTTTACAAGAATACTAAGAAATAAGGCTTTACAATGGTATTGCTATTTTCCTTATTACTCTATCACTTCCTTTCAGCAATTGGCAAAGGCTTTCATCGAACAATTTCAAAAAACCATTGGTCCTAAAATCACTTTGATGTATTGTAAACAACGTGTTAACTAAAAAGTGACCGATTTCATTGGTAGATATAAGAATTTATTTTCTCAAATTTATTTTCATGTACCTAATAATTATATTCAACGAATTTTTATTTCTAATTTACAAATAGATATCAGGGAAAAGCTTCTTTTATTTGAGTTCACTTAATTTCTACAATTGTGTGCAACACTCCACAATTATCAACTTGATGTGAGTCAAATGGAGCAATCCACTCCTATGGCTCTAAGTGATAAGGGGGAGAGTGTTCAACAACCTTTTGTGAAGTTAAAACCAACAAAAAGCTTCATCAAGTTTAATGATACAATCAACAACAATAATGTGAATGTTACAACAGGTGTGCCTTCTATTTCTAAATTTTTACAAAGAGAAAGACAATTTACTTCTTTGAATGAGTATTTACATAGTATTATGTCTGAGTTGTTGCAAAGAAATTTTATCAAAATTCCTCCTATAAAACCAGTTGATCCTTCTAAACTTGCATCCCCCTATTTTAATAACAATTCATTCTGGCAATTTCATTGTCAGCCTGGTCATGATATTGAGAAATGTTTCGCATTAAAAAATAAGATTCAATATTTGATTGATAATAATACTATATATGTGGTAGGTGTGAATGATAAAGGGAATAAATCAGTAGCTCCTCCTAATCAAAATCTTAATATTTTCATTGATCCTTTACCTTCTCATACCCTCTAACATTATTGAGATTGTGCCTAATTCTTTCTATTCTAAGGAATTCACCTCTATCATTCCGAACTTTTTAAATATTGTATAAAAATAGGATACACCTAAAGATCCTTGTATTACATTTGACCCTAGTGATACCATTATATCACCTGATGGCCCTTTATACATAGTTGTGAAGGTTAAGGATATACCTTTCTGTGGTGCCCTTATTGATCCCTCTTTCATGGTTAATGTCATCAGTGAGTAGTATATTTTCACGTTACAATTGCATAAACCAATATATGATGCCTCTAATGTGGTTGTGAAGTTATTTTATGGCTTCTCTTGTCCTACCATTGGCTCTATCACCCTTCCTATTGAAGCTCATACTAAATTCATGGATGTTGACTTTGTTATCATACCCTCTTCCGAGCACTTCCAAGTGAAGTTGGGCTACCCTTGGCTATCTTCCATGAATGCTATTGCTTCTCCAATCCATAAGTGTCTGAAATTTCCTCACAATGGAGAAATCATAACCCTCAACCACAGCTTATTTCATCCATCCAATAGAAGCCCCGATGTTACTATTCATTTATTTTGGCCTAAACAATTTCAATCTCTTCCATCAACGAGCGATGCTCTTTCTCAATCTTATCAAAAATGGAAGATATATATGATCTTATCCTTAAGGGAACCTAGATCCTCAACACTTGACATTCCTATTATTTTTCAAGATGAGGTTCTTCCCCTCATGGATAGAACTAATCTCCCTCCTAAGGAAGATTGTCAACCTATTGCTATGGATGTGACTATATCTTCTCCTAAGAAGAACAACAATATTCTTCCTAAGATTAGACCTGTACCTCCTTCTCATGATGGACTTGGTCTTCTTCATACACCTAACTTTCCTCCTTTCTATGATTCAGTTCCACCTCCTTCCTCTTATGTAGAGAAGAGGGCTGCTTCTCCTCTTGTTCAACCTAAAAGACCTCAACCTAAACCTTCAAATATCAACGAGAGAACATTTGAGGCCCTACCTCGACCCATCCTAGCATTTCAATGATTTTCATTTTGGAACTATTATGCATGCTTCATTTCTATGAATTATGGATACAAAATTTTATATGATCCCAACATTGGATAACAATGATATATTGATGCTTCATTTCTATGCATTATGGATATAAAATTTTATATGATTCTAGGATAGGATAACATTGAGATGGCGTATGTCATTTATTTGATTTGTAGGACTTTATTATGATGTTAGAAATATAATGCATATCTTATAAGTGGATGAAATTTATGAGGATTATGATAATTCCTTATGTGGATTGATTTGGATATATGGTAAATTGATTTGTATGATGGCAAAAAGTATGCAGAGTGATTGATTTGTATTCATATTTATATGTTTAATATTATATGAGGTTATTTGGGAATTACTAATGCCTAAATTTAAATTAAATTTTATAGCTACATAGATCAATAAGAAGAATAAAGAAAATGATACTTTCATGATTATTAAAAAAAAATTAAATTCAAGACTATAAGATTTTTGTTTAGAAATTTTAATTCTGTTTCTATAACTTTAAGTTCTCCAAGCCAAAGGAAAAAAACAACAAATCAATTCCGATCACAGACTGATCTTAATGTCGCATGACTACACCTGCAACCTAAACATTCATATCATATTCCCATCACATTCTAAACATTCATATTTCACAGTCGAGTTGAACTAATTAGGCATGACAACACCTGTCCCCAACACAAAAAAAAGAACGATTCAGAAGATTGTTCAAGAACTGAGACCAAAAATGGAAAAAGGAGGAAGAAATGCATAATTAAGCTGCCTTTGCACTTGAAGATGATTCAAATTTTAGTCGCCTCTTTCAACCTATTTTTAACATTATGGGGCAAGTATTGCCTTGCAACCACTTCAGAAGATTGGTGTAGTAAATGTAGAGGAGGTTTCTGCAATGACATTTTCTAAATCCTTAAACGTTTTCTCCAAGCATATTAAATACATTAGGAACACCAAGGTTTACCTCTGTCATTTCAATTTCTTTTGGTGCTAAATGTCTTAGCTAAGCTACCATCACCCGCGGATTTGTCCCGTATATACTCTCTATTTTTTATGTTGAATCCGCTTCATTCCTTCTCATTCAACTCTAATCATCAGAATCATATGCGTCGGTGCAATGAATGTCAGATTTATCCTCTCTATATTTCATGTTGAATCCACTGCATTCCTTGTGGTTCAACTTTGATTCATCGGATCTATGGACCACAATCTACAGATAGTTTTCTCACTACTCCAGTTGAGCCATCTGGGTGGTTTTCTTAACCTTCCTAGCATATCAAGTCATACAAATTTAAGTCTCACTACTGTCAATCCATTTGTCTTAAATTAATCTTCCACTCAGCCAAGAAATGCGATACACTTGATACACCTCTTCTCGAAGTAACTAGTTTTCTGTGAAACAAAATAATATAAATTACAATATTGTCTACAAATGTTGAGAATGAGTCAATTGGACTAAAAATACAAACTACAATAGCATGAGGGCATGAAAATGACCTGCAACATTATAAGAAAATAGAGGTTTCAAGCTAAAAGCGAGTGGGTCAAAAAGAAAAGACTTAAACTAAGATAAGCCCAACTAAGATAAACTCTAAATGTAAAATAAATAGTGTCTTAATTCAAAACTCAGTGGAACCTGGTAAATCCCAAAGCTCACATTTGTAAATAGCCACCTCAGGAATCAAGGAAAAACTGTAATTTACAAATGAAGAAGAGCTCGTATTTCACTATTTGAAGAGAAAAATGAGCTCGTATGCCATAGTTGTTTCTCTTCAAATAGTGAAATCGGAGCTCTTCTTCATTTCTAAATATGGCGGCTATTTACAAATGTCAGGTTTGGGATTTACCAAGTTCTACTGAGTTTTGAATTAGGACATTATTTATTTTACATTTAGGGTTTATGTTAGTTGGGTTTATTTCTAGTTTAAGTGTTTCGTTTCTTACCTTCTCGCTTTTACCTTGTACCCTCGTATTTTCTTAAAATGTTGCAGGTCATTTTCATTCCCTCATGCTATTGTAGTTGTAGTTTTCAATCGAATTGAACAATTCTCAACATTTGTAGACATTAATGTAATTTCTCTTATTCTTTTTAAAAAAAAATCTAGTTAACTTCTAGAAGGGGTGTATCGAACTCCTTGGCTGTGTGGATTAAAATTAATTTCAGACAAATGGATTGACAGCTGATGTATTTCAAATATCCACTATATGATACGTATATCCCATGAAATGACTTCTGAATTTGTATGACTTGCCATGCTAGGAAGGCTAAGAAAAGAAAACAGATGGCTCAATTGGATTAGTGAGAAAACTATCACTAGATCTAACCACTAAATGAATCATATATATTTTCTTTTGCTCAGCTCTAATGATTAGGATGAGATCCTTTTGACAATTTCCTCCACGTGAGATCCTTTTGACAATTTCCTCCATGAAATAACTGTAGTACCCTCATATTCAATTTGACGGTGAAACTCTGTCGAGGTAAGTTATTAGTGTTATTTAGCTAGGTCCTACCCAACTACACGTCCCTCATGTTTTCCAGTTTTCCAGTTTACTAAATTAAGTAATATATATATAGAGTGAGGCAGGCTGTTTTCTAGGTATATTTGATATGTGGAAGCAGCACAATTATTACTGTGCACCAACATTCTTTATATAGAGAGAAAGAGATATAGAGTTCAAGGTCATAAATAATCCATCTACATTGATCTGGGAAGAGCTGCCAAATAATCAATCTACATTGAGCTGGGAAGAGCTGCCAACTAAGATCTGGCATGATAAGCCTAATGACTTACCTCGACAGGCTATGAGCTGCAAAATGAGAATGTTCTCTCCGCTCCCGATTCTTCCTGGAAATGTTTAATTGAATTCTATTACTCATCTCTAGAGAAATCTTTTTATCAGAGCATTTGAGGGCTCCAAAATTAATTTATGTACCTGTTTTATGTGCATTTTAGCAAATTATCTACAATATCTCACAATGCGATTCACTTTGTGATATTGAAATTTAAATAATTTAGAAAATAAAATTTCTAAAACATTATTTTATCCGATTTTTTTTTAAAAGATTGATTATCATAGTCTGGGTCTAGCATGCACACGTAACAGTAAACATTTTCTATTTAAAGCATGAATTATATGTTTTTCATTCAACAGGTTTCTCAATGATCTGAGATTTAACAAATCAAAAAGATGAGAGTTAACATCCAGATTATTTATACAAACCCTAATATCATATTTAAAAATCTACTTTTAACTGCCACACATGGATAATTTGAATCATTTTCACTTTATAGATAATGAGATTATATTAATAATTCATTTATGTAAACAATAGAAAAAAATATATCAGTAACATAATCACATATTTCTAGTTTGTTCTTGTCTTTTTTATGTTGATTTCAAATAATTGCATTTTTAAAGCAATAGAAAACAAGTTTGTTCATGTTCTTTCTTATGATACAAACAATTTTGTAAAATTTAAAAGAAAGGAAAGAGATACACTTATCAAACATCTTATATTGCTTCTCAGTAATTCAATGTTTGATTTACGACTAAGAAAGTTGAAAATAAAAGCAAGAGAGACACTTATCAAACACTTTATATTGCTTCTCCTTTATTCAATCTCTGATCTACTACTGAAAATGTTGAAAAGAACGGAAAAAGAATCT
This sequence comes from Cryptomeria japonica, assembly GCF_030272615.1. Taxonomy (NCBI): domain Eukaryota; kingdom Viridiplantae; phylum Streptophyta; class Pinopsida; order Cupressales; family Cupressaceae; genus Cryptomeria; species Cryptomeria japonica. The sequence goes on along the minus strand of NW_026728897.1, from coordinate 511,632 downwards.
TTGATAACAATCTCTTTGCACTGAAGATTGGGAAAATTCTCTTTGTAGTAATGAAAACTTGATAGCAATATGCAAAAACTGTTATCCATTTTTAAGTCAAATTGGGGTGCATGGCTGCTCGTTTAGCATCACTACAATATTTTAATAAACATCTTCTATCAAGATGTAAAGAAAATATTTCTAATATTCTCGTAGAATTGGTGCAAAGTCCAATATTCTTTTATGCTTATTGCATATGAGAGAACATAAGTTAGTTAATACAAATGTTTTTTGCAAACCTAAACACTAAATTAGACAAAAATGCAGAAAAAAAATAAAAAATAAAAAAATATCATGGTAATATTAAAAACTTGAATTTAAATGAATCCAAAATTGAAAGGTTTATTCACTCACCTACATACTTTCTTCAATCCATAGAAATATTTTCATTGTTATAGCCATGCAACATTAAATATGTGAACACACTTTTGGTTCAGACTTGCAAACTTGCACCTCCTAGGATATTCAAACAAGTGAAGGTCATGAGATAGATGATAGATTGGAAAAAATTTATGCCACGTTCTTATTAGATGGTTATGCTAAAGAGATAAGAGTTGATCAAATTATTACATAGAGTAGTTAATATTTTCAAGGTCTTTTTAGAATAATTTTCCACCAATCCTGTGTGTGACAAAGAAGTGATCCAATAGTTAAAAATGGTAGGTAAGGTCATCCAATAGTTACATAGGATACTTAAGATTTCAAAGGAGTTGTTTCTATAATTTTCCAATAAACTTATGGCCCATGGGAAATAAGTGTTGACTAGTTAAGTTAGGTAGTTGGGAAATAATTTTTAATGGTAAATGGGTAATTAAGATTCTAAGGAGTTGTTTCTATAGTTTTCCACTAAACTTATGCCCCATGGGAAATAAGTAACAAAATGGTTATGTTGGGTAGGTAAGGAAATATTCTTTATTTTTTATTGTTTTAAGAGGATAATGATGGAATTTGTTTTCCTAAAAGGGGATTTCTATGATTCTACAGTAAACATATGCCCTTGGAAAATAAATAATCCAATTGTTATGTAGGGTAGGTAAGAAACATAATATTCATTTTTTTTAAGAAAAATATGTAATTTATATTTCCAAAGTGATGTTTCTATAACATTTTTTATAAGCTCGTGTTACTATAAATAAATAAATGAATGACAATGTAGAATGACTAAGAGAAAAATTTATTTATTTTCACAATGTAGGGGTGTCCCCACAACTTAGCCTATCCTAAGCCTCACTTAGGGAAATAATAATCCTATGAACATTGATGACAATAGATCATGAGCCAATATAATTTTATTTCTAATTTTGTTTTAAGGATTAATGATGAATCATGATCAAAGTAAATAAAATAAAATAACATTTAGCTATGATATTAGACTTGAATTATTTATAATAAAATGAAATAAGTAAATTAATAGTTTAGTATGTGAAAACTATGATGAAAATAGTTAAACATGGAAAATGGCTATTTAAATTAGAAAATAGAAACATAAATTTTATTCCATTTTCCTTGTTTCAAAAAATGGGATGGATAAAGAAGGAAACTCTCTATATTGTTAGTCTTTGTTGTATTTTGAGAGACATTAAACTGTCTTTCACATTCAATCATAGGACATGGAAATATTCATGGGTGAAAGACAGAAACAGGATCAGGAAGTGCTTTTCAATTTTTTTCATTGATATATCTAATAGTAAACATAATACAAGAAGAACAAAAGGAGAAAGTATGAGCCAAGGGGAATTTGTGAATCAAGAGTTGAAAACTTTGGTCAGAACCAAAAATTGGAATCCTAAGAAAGAGGTCAAATATTTTGGAGATTTAAAGAGAGTTGAGAGTTGAATTTGATAAGTGAAACCGCGTGAATCTCAGATAGGTTCAATAGAGAGAAGTGTCTCAATGAAAGAGAGATAGGTTCAAAAGAGAGAAGTGTCTCAATGAAAGATAGATAGGTTCAATAGAGAGAAGTATATCCCAGGATAGTGCCATAGAGGATTTGTTAGGTCAATTATGAGGAGAATCCCTTCCATTACTTTCAAAATGGGAATAATTGGATGCATATTCACAACTCCAGTAAGGGCCAAAAGAGGTAGACCATTAGAGCGTACCAAAAAAAGCAGAAGGAAAAGAAATTTACTACAACAAATTGTCAAACAATTATAGTTTAGAGTAAAAAAAAATAGGCAAATATCTTTTAGTCTCTTAGAAAAAAAAGAATTCAAAAGTTCATATTCTGTGCCAATCAGGAAAATAAGAAATAGATAAAACGTTCAATAGCAAATGATTTGAAGCAAGATGAAATAAGTAAACTGATTGGATGGGGTGAACGATTGGATGGGGTGAACGCTATATCTTAGTCCACAGGCAATAAAGTCCAAAAGCTTTCAACAATGGACTGTCACAAAGACAATGAATAATAAAGACAATGAAATTTCACAGAAGTGCATAATCAGTATGGATATCATAACACATCGGTATGGATATCATAACACATTGAGAAAATACAGTCACGGAATTTTTGAAATAAAGATAGAAACATCTTCATGGTTTCAAAACTTATGGAGTCTTAGGTCACAAGTTCTAGTGACAATAATAAAAGAGTCAAACAAGGCAGTCTAAATACTGCTTGCAGCCATCCAAATATTTGTAAAAGATAGTGAGGAGATTATCAGCATTACCAAATACACGGAAATAAAGAACATTAGCCCCGTGATGAAGAGCATAGTATTCACAGAGAAATTCATGATAAGCTATCACAAAAGTGTAAATATTCAGATGTCATTTCCTAAAAATGGAGAGTAAAGAGCAGTCCTTCTTGCACCCAAAGGAGTCACAAATTATACTCAGATCAAAGTAAGACCCAAAAGTGACAATAAAAGTTCACTATTGAATTCCCAAAAAAAAAAAAAATGCTCAATCATTTACAGCCTTGCAGATTAGAGAAGCATAAGGTTATGATTTCTATCCATACTCAAGCGAATAATCTTCTGATAGAATAGAAATTGTTCCATTCAATAAGAGTAGCATATTCAAATATTTTGAATGTATTTTGAAGGAACTCAAACAGTGAAGAATAAAGTAGTGCCTCAAACATGTACAGTGAACAGTCATAATATCATAGACAACAGTCACTCTTAGAATGGCAGCCTTAAAATCACTGAAGGACAGTATAGGCATAAGCATGGATATAAATTTAAAATATAGAATCCTAAGAAATGACAATTAGCAAAAGAGCAGATCCTAGTGCACAATGAACAACAAGCAAAGATATAGTCATAATGTTTTCATGATTTCGTGAAAACCCAGATTCCAGTTATGACGTTTTTTATACGGAAATGAGAAGACTTCAAAACGCAATGACCCTAAAAATCTGGTGAAAACCCAGTTCACGGATTTTCTGAAAATTTTATTAGTCCTGAAAATTTTATTAGTCCGCAAAAAGATAATACTAAATCAAAGGAACAGATAATGAAAGCACAAACCACAAGGTTCAGCCAGCTATCAATATGATAAGCCTCATGGACAGTCAAAGTGAGGTATAAAGATCATCAAGAGATAATCAAGATTTTTACCAGTTGGTGCAGCCATCATGAGAAAGCAAAAGATTAGGTTGCAGTCCTACTTCACAGAGCTAGATTAGTTTACAAAGGATATTCACAGGAAGATGGATTTGATTATGGAGAGACTTATGGTCCAGGTTCAAGAATTGAAGTGGTATGACTATTTATGGTCTAATCTAAACACAAGAACTACAAAGTATATCAGATGGATGTCAAACATACATTTCTAAATAGAGACCTAGAAGAGGAAGTCTACATTGAGCACCCTAATGGATTTTCTTTTTCAGAAGACAAAGACATGGTTTGTAGATTGAAGAAATCTTTATATGGACTAAAACAAGCCCGTAGAGCATGGTATGCTAGAATAGATAGATATCTTTTAAAGATTGGTTTTAGCAAAGGTAATGCTATTAGTAACATAAATTACAAAATTGAGCAGGATGACATATTTCTTATGATATCATTTTTGGAGGTGAATAAATTCTATGCATGAAATTTGCTAATGATATGAAGAATAAATTTAAAATGTCTATGATTGATGAGATGAAATTTTTCTTTTGTTTGCAGATTACTTAGACTGATAAAGGTATTTTCATTTGTTAAACTAAGTATGTGAAGGAGTTACTAAAGAAATTTGGACCTGAGAATTCTAAACCTGTCAATACTCCTATGATAAGCAGTTCGAATTGTCAAAGGATGATGAATCTCCTAAAGTAAATCCAAGCAGATACAAATAAATGATTGGTGGATTGTTGTACCTAACTCAAACTAGACCTGATATAATGAACATTGTTTTTATTACTTCTAGATTTCACTCAGATCCTAGAGAAACTCATGATATTGCTATTAAGAGGATATTCAAATATTTGGTATGTAAAACAGAGTTTGGGCTATGGTATCCGAAGAATGATGACTTCATATTATGTGCCTATAAAGATTTTGATTGGGCAGGAGATGTGGATCAGTGATTACTTTAGTGGCGAATATTCGCCAATGGCAAATTTTTCACATCGGCCCTATCAGAAATGGTGAATATTTTGTACCATATGGGGGTGGCCATGTCACCAGAACATTATCAATTTCCGTCAATGTCACGGCCCGATCGCCATATGTTTTATGCAATTAAATGTTTCTATGTGATGATTTCGCCAATACAATATATGATGTACACACGGTAAATTTAATTATTTCCCCTACACTCTCCGAGGTTTCCTTAATAGATGACCTTAATTCGCCTATAGGCATGTGAAGATTTGTTATCCAGGGGGACCCAATTCGCCCGACATCTTGCCAACGCTTGTCTCCAGTCACCCCAACTTTTGCCAACTATATTGTATTCGCTATTCGCCTATTATTTGGATGACCTATAATCACCTCCAAAATTACGTAAGTCATATTTGGACGACCTATAATTGCCTCAAAAATTACATAATTCATATTTGGATGACCTATAATTGCCTCGAAAATTACATAAGTCATGTTATAATTACACAGGATTCACCAAATATTTGTATACTGGTAAATTCCCGCGGAATTTGCCATATAAGGATTGGTATAAATACATGCAAAGATCAAATCTATCTCAACACAATCTGGTGGGTTCTATGCTCTGAATTATGATCAATAGCGAAGTTTCAGACCAAGGAAAATCATTGTTGTTGACTGTATTGGCGACTGCTAGTTACCTAAAGCCTAAAGGTGAGCGATCATATTTTTGAACTAGTATATTATACATTATAGTCTATTATTGCTTCTTCAGCAAATTGATATTTTTTTGGCAGCCTTTATTTCATTGGAGATGTCAAATAGGAAGAGGGGTAGGAAACTTGAATGTGGGGAAGGCCAGGAGAGGCCAACAAAAAGCAGAACATTGTCTTTGTACTTTGGCATTGGAAAAGATTATCGTACTGGTGAAAATCAAGAAGGTACATCATCACAAGTACAAGTAAAAAATTTGCCACCTGCACCGCATGTTGAAGATGGCGGTGAACTTGATATCTCAGATCAGGATGATCTTGAAGAAGATTATCTGGTAGATACCCAAGTTAGCCAGAATGATATAATTGACTTGGGTGATAATTCCATTGATGATAATGCACGGAAGGGAAAAAGAAAAGCCATATCAAAAAAGGATCGGGAGTGGGATATGTCAGTCAGGAATTTTCAAATTAATTGGGCATTGAAGTATCCATTCATTGAACTAGTGGAGAATCCAATTGAAGGCGAGCGTCCAATAGAATGCAGGTGTAAGATTTGTACTTGGAAAAATAAGAAAGAAATTAGGTTGCAGCTAAAATTTGACACCATAGAAAAGCATATGGGTAAAGTTTATGAAAAACAAATGATAGACGGGGTTGAAAAATCAGTGATAAGATGGAAAACAAAGAATGAATGTAAGCATGTGAGGAATGCTGAAGAGTATTATTTTCATGAGAAATTACAGATGAAGCTTGTTGAAGTTAAAGGTTCTATTGAAGTTGTTTTTGGAAAAGCAATGCAAATAGAACAACTGGGAAAATTTGTTCAGTTAAGCGTTGTTTTTCATATTTTGAGCAGAGGGCGTGCTATGATAGATTTCCCATCAACTAGTGGTTTATTAAACTTTTTGAAAATTCCTAACTATCATAATAGACACTGGTCAGTAAACAGTGGATGGGAATGGGCAAGTTGTCTTGCTGAGGTTGAAATAGAAGATGTACAGGAAAAAATAAGAGAGTCAAACTTCATTGCATTTTCTTTAGATGAAGTTACGACAGTAGACAATACTTCATGGGTATGCATGCATGTTTATACAGTAGAGAATCATACCCGCCAACCTCATCTACTATCTGTTGCTAAAATGAAGGAGAGTGTGATAGAGGAAAATTTATTTCAACTAGTAAAGAGAAGTTTAATTGAATATGGAGGTATGGATGACATGATGGTAGCCAAAAAATTGGTTTGTGTTGGAGCAGATGGAGCTTCAGTAATGCAAGGTCATAGGAACGGTCTTTGTACAAAGATTGAAACTTCATTTGCACTGTACATTACTGCAATTCACTGCATGGCTCACAGAATGAATCTAGCTTTTGGAATTGTGAGCAAGTTTGCTTCGGTTAAAAAAATTGAAATTTTAATCAGAGAGCTCTACTCACACTTTTGTCGAAGTCCCAAGCGATTTATGGAATTTCAACACTTTGCTGATGGATTAACTGATGGGAACAAGCTTCTCAAGGATAATGATACCAGATGGATCTCTTTGGATGGTGCAGCGCATCGAGTGTTTTCAGAATATCCATCCTTGATTGGACTAATTCACACAACTCACGACGAATCAGATCAACTGAAATTTCTTGAACTTCTTGGCACGTTAAGTAATTTAAAGACACTCTTAACTTTAGTAGCTCTTCTACCCATGCGAGAGGAAATGAGGAATATTATGAAGGCTGCCCAAAAAAGAGCTCTGTATATTGCAGAATATGCTACACTGTGTAAGATGACATGCATGACCCTCGACAATCTCTATCGAAATGAACCAACACTATCTGATGAAAAATCTGTTAAGTGGCAGACACTCACAGATTTGAACATTCCTGATAACTTTTTACAAATTGGTGGAGACGGGGAGGTATGTGCCAATGTATGGGGAGTTGAGATACTAATGTACTTCTATTCCATGGTTGACCCCGAGGAATCAGGAAAGCGCCCCAGGAAGAAACTAGCAAGAGTTACAAAGGAAGATTTTGACAAGATTGTTGAGACTATAACTACTTCTGTGAAGAAAATTGCATATGATCTTTCCTCAGAAATTAGAAGCAGATTCCCTCTTGACAACCTACTCGAAGCCATGTCTATTGTGTTTCCTCATTATTGGAGCCTCAATAGTGCATCTGATTTTTGAAGTAAGCTATTGACTTTGATAAAACAATTTTGCATATCCAGAGAATTGAATGGAGTAACTATAAATGGAATATTAGACAAAACTCATCTTCGAGAGAAATCATCTCATTTTGCATACACTATGAAACAACAATATGCCAAAATGGAGAACCCCCATGAAGAGGGATCAGTAACAAGGGTTTGGAAATATATAGCTGAGAACACATCCTTGCATGATTCAATGCTAGAATATGTGAAGCTTGTTGCTTTATGTCTTACCATGATATTGGGTTCGGTGGAAGATGAGAGAGTTTTCAGTGCTTTGGGGTTCCTAAAATCAAAGGTAAAAAACAAACTAGACAAAAATTTGGAAAATTGTTTGAGGCTCTATACATCTAGGTATGATTTTTACACTTTTCCTTACGATAGGGCACTGCAAATCTGGAGGTCCAAATGTGAAAGAAGAGGTTTGGGAAACACTTCAAACCAAAGTGCCAGTGGGACTAGTGGACCTACTGGTAGCATTGAGATGCAGTTTGGTGAAGATATGCAGACTCAGTCTCAGAGTAAAGAAACCACAGATGAGAATCAAGAAAGCACTGAATTTGATGAGGATGAATGGCAACTGTAAGAGATTGGTATTTATTAATCTTATTACTGTATCTCATCATTCATATTACAAAAGCATATTACTTTTTGTAATTAGAATTTAATATTGATTTGTAATTTTAGTTTTCAACTTTCTATTTCTAGATATAAAATAGCATAATAAAAAAAAACCATAATGTGTTTATTGATACAGAGATGTTTATTGTTTATTTATACATGTTTGAGTCTCAAAATCTGTGTGATATATTTCAGAACCATATGATAAATTTCATTCAATAGTAGTACACATGTCGAGAACTTAGATTTTCATTAATTCTTTCAAAATATAGCCATATGATACATTTCATTCAATAGTAATACACCAATCTGTGTGATTCTACATGCCAATTGCAAAAGTGAATACAAAGTTTCAGAACCCTTTACAAATGACCCTGAATTCCCTTTTATAGAAACAAGAGAGCAACAACAACTCCTATGTGATTCTCCAATGTCCATGCAAAAGTGAATACAAAGTTTCAGAACCCTTCGCAAAATTGCAAATGACCCTGAATTCCCTTTTATATAAACAAGGGAGCAACAACAACTTCAAGTCGAATTGCAAGTTTGCAACATGTGAACACTGAACATCAAAATCACAAACTCAACACATATTTATATGGCCATCATAGGCCGTATTAGCAATTTAACATCTGCTACATGTTTGATGTCTCTTGTTCAAAAAATAGAGTTCAAAATTAAATATTAATTCACGCCATGAGTCATGAAAAATTAAACATAGATAATAGCTATAGGAGTGCCTAAAACCTACTAATCAGAAATAGAGAAATGCATAAATGTTAAAGCAAGGGAGAATTTGAGAATACAAATTTATTGGCTGAAGTTTTGCAGTGTGCATAATAGATTCATAGGCTGGATTAGCCAAATAGCAATAGCGAGTGCAGTTTTTTTCCTATTATAAATTAGATTCATAGGCTGGATTAGCAAAATAGCAAACAGGAAAAAAAAAAAACCTTGAAATTAAGAATAAAAGAAGAAAATTGTGCAATACATACTATGATTCTTAAGAATTCTATGCCAGTTTTTGTAGGGTGCTCCACTCTTCATCTGATGGAAGGTCAATATTCTGTAAACTATGGAAAGTCAACTCCAACTTCGTCAACATTCCATATTTAGAAGATTTACTTGACATCACTATTTCATCCAATAGTGAATTTAGAGTTGTAAATGGTTGGATGAATTCCATAAACCTTTTGGGAGTTGTGTCCTTTGGAAGCAAGTCTAAATCAGACTTCATTTTTTTCTCCATGATTTCTTTGTAAGCTTCTCCAATGAATTTATTTTTTGTGTCAACAGGCTTAGGCAAACCAAGTTTAATCAAATTATTTTTCTTTTCTTGCAGCTTCCTTATCTTTTTTCCACAACCGTCCATAACTTCCGATGTTTCCCTTAGCTTTTGGCATTTTTGAATGATAGATGATGTCTTAACTGTGGCATCAATGTGGCTCTTAATTCCCTTAGATGCCAAGTAGCTATCACTGGAATTGTAGACTACTTTCAGAATCTTTTTTGCCATTTCCTTGTTGGAATAAGCATGTGTGCTCTTGTCATAGTGCCATTTGATTTTTTAAAAAAATTGTCTCATACTTTCAGTCAATTGAAACCATTCACACAACTTCTCACTCCTCTGCATTATTTCCCGCCAAATGTTTTCTTGTATATACTTCGTTTTATTTTTCATATTATCTTTGAATCTATCATCTAAAGTTTTTATTTTATCATTTTCATTGTGCAGGTCTTCTTTCATTTGTGCACATTTTTTTCTTTCTTCCTCTACTTCCTCTTGCAAATGTTTTTCTTTTTCCTTCCCATGATCCAATAGGTCCTATAATTTTTTCGTTTCGGTGGCAGCAGACTCATAACTTCTGTATAATTTTTGAAAACTGGTTTTTTCCTCAACAATTTTTTTACTGCTTTTAGCCAGTTTTTCTATCAGGTCCTTCAATTCTGCATCCTTCTTGTCCTGCTCTGCAATTTCTACTGCAGAGCCCGAAATTTTTACCCTTTTCTATAATTCATTACACTTGCTATCTGCTGCTTTCCTCCTTGATTTCTCATTTTGTAGGTCTTCCTGTAACTTTTCTATTTGTTTCTCTAGTTTATTTTTTTCTCTCTCCACCTTTACCAATGAATTGTAGACCACTTCGTTAGTCCTTTTTGACACACTAATTTTGTCCACATTATGTACTTTGGAGAAATCCATTTGGAGGGTGCTAACTTGAAATTGAGATGGATCTGTCTGACTGTGTGGTGGATTTTTATCTTTAGATGGGCCCGGGGGCATAACAACCATGAACTCCATCATATCTTTCTATGGGTCATATGCTGGAAATGCCTGTTCCTTGCAAGCTGTTCATTTACAACTTCAGACATGGAATTCCTATGAAATGCTTTCTTTTTTTCTTTATTTGCTTTTGTCATGTGTTCAAATTTTTTATAGTAATCACGAAATTAAAAATCTGGGGTTGTTGAAGCAATTGAATGTTTGAAAGGTGACATAGGAATACCATAGGCTCCAGTTCCACTTATTCCTATGGTTTTAACTAATGCTTGACCAGGATTAGGATTACCAACAACAGTTCCTGATGTTGTCCCACTCCCACTGACACTTTCATGTGTAGTTTTCATAGTCTTTTGAGGTGTGTGATTTGAAGCTGCAAATGATTGATTTGTAGTGTCAGTGGCACTTGATAGAGGATTCTCAATAGTATGAGATTGAGTATCTACCTCTAGTGGCCTCTTGCGAGAGATATTTTGTTGTTGCTCTTGTCCAACACCAATCACAGTGGCACTTGACTGAACAATAATAGGAATACTATCCCCAGATTCCCCACCAGTGGCAGTGGCACTTAATTCATCACCAATGGGAATACCATGATGTGGTGGTGGTTGTGGATTTGAAGTAGAAACAAATGTAGGTGGACCCTAAGGGTAATGAGTAGTACCTATCCTTGATGAATCTAAAGAATCAAGTCCAACGACTGGTTTATAAGGACCTTTTGATTTTGACTGTGATGGAAGTTGTACCTGAAGTGGATACCAAATGCCCTCTCCTCTGGGACCTAGACCACCACCTTCAAAACCCATTTTTTCCACAAGGTTTGCCCCTTTGCTATATTTGTCTTTCATGGACTCACTCACTCCACCTAATGTTTTAGGCACTATAGTAGTTGTTGGAGGGGGCTCAATGACAACCTCATGCTCATCATCATCACCTTTAGTCCCACCATGCTCCATATCCCACAATTTGCTAAACTCTACATCCTCGTCGATGCTCTCAAATTCTGCATTTGTCTTTGGTTCACCGAGATTCCTCCTCATAGTCCAAAAATCATTTATTTTGGTTTGAGTCCAGCAATTCTCTTTACATTCGTGCAGAATTGATTTGGGAATAGTTTTCTTAGATGGATTAGCAAATTTTATGTAGAAATTGTTGGACCTCCTATTTTGGATGCCCTGGCCCTCCATAATTTGTGATGAAATTTCTTCTATTGAAATGTTATTGTCAGCTGCAATTTTTTCCATCTCTTTTTTAACCTCATCCTAGGAGTCCTTGTTTCTAATCTTTTCTAGCAATGGTTTACTTTCATGTTGACATAACACTGAAGAGTTCCTATTTTTATTAACCCTTTCTTGAACTACACTGATTGGATCATACTCCTAGAGACCCTCGTCACCAAAGTTAAAAACTGTCAAGAAATCATGTGCCACAATGAATGCTTTTCTCTCAAATGTGAACCCTCCACATGAGAAAGGCAAGGAAGGAAATATGCTCTTCTTTTGCTGACCATGGAAGTGCCTATCTATGCTCTCCAATTTCCATACATACTCTAATGCAAATACCCTCTCTGTCACATGTATTGGAAGTTTGTATGGTTTTACTGCCGACCCGTAAAACCTTAACACAGTGAATTCTTCCATGAAGAACCAATTAGCCAATTCTATTTGACTTCCGAGTTGAATGCAATCTCTACAAGACATAGGCAACCTAGACATTGGAGTGCTTTTAATTTCATTATACATTAGTGCCAAACAGAAGTCTACAAAATGGTTGTAGTTCTTTCTGTTATCATGCATCCTTATCTTTGGGCTCCAATCATATATTGGACAATCTATTCTCTTCCGAGTCTTCTCATCAATCTTATAGCTCACAATTTGAAGCTTGTTGGTCTCAAATATTGCACGATACTTGGATAGAAGGAGATAGCACAAGTAGGATGAGAACCTAAATGTCTTATAGGAACCTTTTTTGATCATAAGTAATTGTTTTTGCATGGATTTAACAATGTGATCAATAAAATTATATCTTACTGGCTGACTTGCACAATGGATATTATAAATCATTTCAAGAAGGCTTGCACCCACTTCCCTATGATTTTTCAATCCCAGGCAAAATGACAGCAAGGAAATAGTGTCCTCAACCCATGGAACAAAAATTTTAGAATCATAAGGAGGCTTATGATTCTGATCCAACACAATACCAGTACCAATATTTATTAGACCTTTGATAAATAAATCTTTGCAACTTGGATCAAGACTCTCATAATTCCCTGCCAGCTTTTCAAGGTCAATTTGGATGTTTGAATTTTGGGCTTCAAATTCTAGGTTCAACCAAATGAGCAAATTCTCCCTCGTTTATGGATAGAATTTCCTCTTTCGTATTTTTATTGACAATTGCTTTTTTATCTTCATCATAATTTTTGGCGTAGACCATGACAAAATCAAGGCAAGGGAATACTTCAGGTAACACCATGCTTGCTAATCCAACATCCCACGATGTGATTTTATTTGTTATTTTTTGTAACATTGGGTTGAAAATAGAAAATTTTGCCTTGAATGCATTTGCCACCTTACTAGACAATGTATATCTAATATCTATGATACACTTTACACCATGGATAGCAGGGTCATAAATATCATGGTATTCATCAGTGAAACCTGGTGTTTTAACCAGTTCGGTTAGGTTAAGGTACATTTTGTTTTTCACTTGGCTTCTTGTTGAACTACTGCTTCCCATTTTCCCCATCACTATTATTGTTAATAGTTCAAAATAATGCTAGGCAGCTAGATAAAAACGTAAAAATGCTAACCCTCAAATTGGACCACGAGATTACCAAAAGCAAAAACGGTGGTATGTAGGTGTTCTAGATTTTACCCAAAAATTTGAATTTCTATTTCACTAGATTGGCGCAGACAGTCTATGTTGCAACTTGCATTCCTCAATCTAGTAGTTGTTTCTGAATCTCCCTCGATTTACAGGTTTATCCAAGAAATGAAAGACGATTATGATTTACGAGTCTCTTATTTTGAAAACTCTAAAAAGTAGAAAAGTAAAACCTAAAGGGCAAAATATCAAGAATCACGTTGTAATTTTATTAATTACTATTAATAACTATTCGATGCTGAAGGACAAAACATTCATTACTTCAGTATAAATTCTGAGGACATTAAGAATCATGTTGTAATTTTATTAATTATTATTAATTATTCGATGCCGAAGGACAAAACATTTAATACTTCAGTATAAATTCTGAATTTCTGAGGACATTAAATGTAATACATTCAACTTCGGGTGAAGTTCTCCCAAATGTGTTCACTTCCCACATTCGGGCTGAAATCCACCCTAAGTCGTTGATCTTTGCTCATTCAATGGACGAGGGACCAAGGTACCTGTTGTGACTTTACGGGTGTGTTTTTTAAGTCTGTTTAATAATTTTAAACTTCCGTCCGAAAAAGTGCTTTACGGACTTACTTATATTTAATTAAATTTAAAATGTTTCAATTCCGGGTGATGTTCTCTTAAATGTGTTCACTTCCCACATTCGGGCCGAAATCCACCCTAAGTCGTTGATCTTTGCTCATCCAACGGATGATGGTCCCTGTTGTCAGTTGTCATGGGTCCCATCACTTCTGCCAATTTTTAGGCACGTCACCATACTCGTGTCACTTTTCCAGTTTCATTTTTAATCTATTTAATCATTTTAAACCTCTGCCTGAAAAAAATCTTTATAGACTTAATTGTATTTAATTACATTTAAAATGTCCAATTCCAGGTGAAGTTCTCCCAAATGTGTTCGCTTCCCACATTCAGGCCGAAATCCACCCTAGCTATTGATCTTTGTTCATCCAACGGTCGCAGGTCGATGTTACCTATTTTAAGATGTAGTGGGTCCCATGACTTCTTCCATTTTTCTGGCACGTCACCATACTCGTGTCACTTTTCTGGTTTGATTTTTAGTTTATTTAATCATTTTAAAATTCCACCCGAAAAAGAGATTTTTAGACTTAATTATATTTAATTAAATTTAAAATGTCCAATTCCAAGCGAAGTTCTCAGAAAGGTGTTCGCTTCCCACATTCGGGCCAAAATCCACCCTAGCCATTGATCTTTGTTCATCCAATGGTCGATGGTACCTATTTTCGATGAAGTTGGTCCCACGACTTCTGCAATTTTTTCTGGCACGTCACCATACTCGTGTTACTTTTCTGGTCTGTTTTTAAAGTCTACTAAATCATTTTAAAATTCCACCTGAAAAAGAGATTTATAGTCTATAGAGTCATAGACTATAAGTATTAAGTATAGACTTTCACTTAATTCTATTTAATTACATTTAAAATGTTCAATTCTGGGCATTGGGCAATAGTTTGAGATAACTATTAAAAATAATGTTAATATTATTTGTAAAAACTTTAAATTCAAAAATAGTATTAAACATGAAACTTAGTTTCTAGAATTAAAAAAATAACTAAATAAAAATATAAATTTTGATATGCAATTTGAAAGGTAAAAGTTTAATATTAAAAAGAAAACATTTAATATTAAATCTAAAATATTAATTTAACGTTTAACAAAATTCTTTGAAAATATGTTTACGATATATCATTTTCAAAAATAGTTTAAAAATATATATAAAATTTCAACATAAATTTAGTCTATTAATTTAAAAAAATTTGCAACTGTAGTCCTCAACCTATTAAGGCGAGAAAATTTGGAAAGTACAAATGCCAAGGTGGTGATTTATTGTTGCACAAGGAGTTGTCTGCGACATGCCGCATGAAAGGAGGAAGGGGAGGATGGTAGGGAATCTTTTTCCTGATCTCATGGCATCAATGTCTTATTGTGCACATTCATTACCTAGCCTATAGGAGTTAAGATGGAGGCAGATTTTTTTACCTTTTCATCTATGTACCACTTTTTACTTTGAAGCAGTTGCAAGTGCAAAACAAATCTGTAGTTCATAGTTCATAGAATCATACCTTCTATAAGACAATGGAGGCCAATTTCACACTTCAAATAGACAAGAAGTTGGTGCCCTTTCTGGGCAAAGTATCTAATAAACGAATGCAAGGACTATTCAGGTTTAAGGAGGAGAAGTTGTGGGTGGAAGCTCGATTGATGCTTGTGGAAGAGGTGGCACATATCAGTCACCGGTATCGAACTAACATGGAGGTTTACTCTCTGATTATGGCATGGGCCTGTGAATTCGAATTGGAGCTGGAAAAGGTAAAACTCACATTGGTCAAATTGATTGATGGGGAGTTTTTGATTAACCTGGATTCAATCTTGGAGTGGGTGGTGTCAGGAGTTGGCATTCAAATTATGGAAGGGGATGACCAAGAGGAATTTCTTCCTTTTATTCATGGTCCAGAGGATGAAATCAAATACCAATGTCGTGAACGAGCCCGAGTGGGGTGGGAAGCGATGAAAATCTTTGTTAAATTAACAAGGGTTGATGAAGTCCTGAATGCTTTGCATGTGGTGGCAAGGATGGAGGTTGGTAGGGCATTGAGAGATAGGGCTGAAGAAGGAAGGGTCATATAGCTACTGGCAAGCTTGGAGGGCGACCCTGACTTCGGGTTCCTAAACTGCATTCCAAAAATGAAAGCTGAAGCGGAAAAAGGGAAAGCCAAAGCATTGACCTCTAAGGAGGGAAGGGACTAGGAGGACCAGGGGGATAGTGAGACTGAGTGAGTGGCCTATTGGTAATGAACTAGTTTTTTTGTCTGCTTGCTATAAGCTATGGACAAATTTTGTATCTTGAAACGTTTCAATTAATTGAATGAAAAAACCTTGACCGATAAACTTTTGTATCTTGCAACTTTTGAAATTTTGTATTTTGAATGACTATATAGTAATAGTATATATTTATAAAATTATAATCAACCATAATCAATGTACAAATAATTAATGGAATGAATTGAATTTTTTTTTTTATAGCATTACATAAAAAGATCAAAGTATTAAATTTATTTACATTGTTTAACAAATAATTGAAATAACGTAGCTCATATACAAAAAGCATTTGAAAGAAATTAATTAATAAAAATGAAATAGAATTATAGAAAGCATTTTTATATCCATAAGAATGTAAGAGGCAAAGTGAAACAAACTGGAATTTGAAAAATTATCATTAAATTATTTATGCTTTTGAAATTTACAATTTTTTCGTCAGAGACTTGAGTCCCCCAAAAACTTAAAAGACAAAATGAGTGAGCCTCTCGCACTCAGCGTGTTAGGGTTCAAGGACATAGGAAAAAAAAACTACAGGTAGTGGAATTGTTTACAATTTTTCCCTATGAATCTGGCCCTCCTTCCATGTAGAATTCTTCAGACAACATAAGCTGAGAGAATTCTTCAAGCCACATGTAGTTTGGAAAGTCGTCCAGGAGGAACCATTTCTTGAGGAAGTCCCTACCAATCTATGCCCATTTTTTGTGATGCGTCAGCTGCTCCGCTTTCAGGTTTAGGAGAAATGGTTGCCTGGCCACTGGAAGTGTTTGGTCAGGGAGGAGAAGCTTGGATAAATCACTCGCCCAAGGGATCCCCACCCCTACTTCTACAAGAATGACAAGAGTAATGTCATCTCCGAGGAAGTCTTCCTTAAAAACCTTCCTCAATAGCATCAACATATCCACCTTGTCTCCTCCCTAGTCCAGAAGAGACGCTAAGAAGCGGGATGTAAGGTCCGTGTTAACACGATACCTATTTTTGTTTTGCAAAAATTCTCTGCCCAGCACCATCTGCATCGCTTCATTGGTGAATGACCTAACCTCCTTGTAGACTGATTGTAGGGTTGGGTCTCTAACAAAGCCTAGAAAGGCCCTCTAGTCCTCTACAAAAATGCTTCTCAAGTGGATGGGAGTGTCCATCTTGAGAAAACATATTAACAAATTAAACAACCTAAGTAGTGAGCCTATAAACCTAAAATACCGTGAGCTCTGACGATTTATCTACTAAATGGAAAAGGCTAATTGAAGATGAAAGAAGCAAACATCGTATATAAATTGTTGAATCTCTTGATTGTAATAATTACTTTTTTAACAATATTAACTGCTATAAATTTTTTTAAATCTTTCGTATCTCTACAAATCTTTCCCATAAATGCACGAGTGTGCGAAATTGGAAACAACTATGAACCAGTACCAAATTGGCAAGTATCACATTAGAAGTCATGGGGACAGAGTGGATTGCCGTAAGTAAAAAGATATATATTAAATGAACGAAATTATCGATTGTGATTCATGACATTTGATACGTGTCTATTGAATCCAATTCCATTCCGGGCACTTTCTGGTGAGCTATGTTCTCTTTAGAAAATTGGGCCGAAATAAAACTTCAGCCATTGATATACGATAATCGAACGGTTTAAAATCATTGATAGATTTTAGGTATGTGTCACCCTTTACGTGTCAAAGAGGCTGTGCTTATTGATACATTGTACAGAGTCCTGACTCAATGTATTATGTGATGTGATGTACTGATGTGATGTGATGTGATGTACTGATGTGATGTGATGTGCCTTGTCTATTAATGGCAATGAATTTATGAAATCACCAATGAATTATATATTATACCATAAATAACAAAATATTCGCCAAAACATTTAAATAATTTTCAAGCGGTGGATAAAAATTGCCAATACATTTAAATAATTTTCAAGCGGTGGATAAAAATCGCCAATACATTTAAATAATTTTTCCTTCGGAGTAAAAATTTTCGCTCATACAACTATATATTTGTTCCTTTTAACTATAATTATTTGCCTCCCACAATAAATATTTCCCCCATAGAACAAGGTATTATTCGCCAGAAATTTATGGCATTTTCACACACTAGAAAAAAATTCGCCAATACAAAATAATTTTTTTGTCATTTAAAGAAAAAATTTCGCCATCAATATGAAAATTTCCCTCCGAAAATAATGTCTGATTCGCCAGGATTTTACACAGTTTCCCGGGGGGGGTTTCTTAAAGTTATCCCTGATGTGGATGATCAAAAGAGAACTACTGGTGGTGTATTCTTTCTTGGAAAGAAGTTGGTTTCATGGCTTAGCAAGAAACAATCATGCACTTCATTGTCTAATGTTGAAATAGAGTATGTAGTTGTTGCTACCAACTGTACTAAGATTTTATGGATAAAACAAATGCTAAAAGATATAAGGATAATTTATAATGAGCCTACTATTATTCACTATGATAATACTATTACTATTGATATGTCAAAGAATCTGGTATTTCAATCCAAATCGAAACACATTTCTATAAGGTATAATTTCTTGAAGGAAAAGGTTGAAGTAAAAGAAGACAGATTGGTTTATGTGCCTACTAAGGAACATATTGTAGATATTGTAACTAAACCATTGCCTAAAGATAATTTTGAATATCGTAGAGACTAGTTCAGGGTCAACACCCCTCTAGAAGAGACTTCGTGATGCAGGGATATATCAATCAGTTCATCTTATCAAACATATCCTTCTGATCGAGGTTGATGAGATGTTGATACTACTCAAGGGGAGTAGTCAACTATTTGGTTTAGTATTTTGGTTTGATATTTGTCCTTTGTTATTGATGTCAAAGGGGGAGAAGGTGTTTATGTAAAAAACTATCAATATTTTGGGAGAAGGTGTTAATCTAAGGGGGAGAAATATATTTCAAATCAATCTTTTGGGAGATTGTTGGTATTCCTTGGCACTTGGATGTTTTTCACATTCAGTGTTGCCATCAATGCCAAAGGGGGAGATTGTTTGGAATATGTTGGATTTGGCTATGTATTGTCATTGATCACAACACTATATCCGAGTTGGACCTATCCCAGTTAGTCTTGGTGATCATCTTAGTTTTAATTCTGATCCGGTATGATCAGAATCTCTGGATTCAGTTTTGGTTGTTTATTCTAGATGGTTATATGGTTTCCATATTCTGTTGGTTCATAATTTTGTGCTCTGGTTGCTAATGCTTTTGTTCCCGATTTTTGGGAACCTTCTTGTTTTGAGGCAATTGGTAACTCCATTAGCAACTTCTTGAAGGTTGATGATGCCACGTTCTCCATGGGTCATTCTACCTTTGCTCGCCTATTAATTAATGTTGACATATCTCTGGCCCTCCCTAGGGATGTAGTTCTTATGGTTGGGGATAGGCCTTGGACTCAACCGCTGGATTATGAAGGCCTCCCTTTTCGCTGTCGAAGGTGCCTCTCAATGGGTCACCCTGCTTTTGACTGTTCTCTCTCTCATTGCCAAGGTGTTGCTGCTTGGTGGAAGGATCCTACGGAAGACCACTTGACGATTAATGCTTTAGATTCTATTTCGGTTGATTCATCTCAAGATGAGGTGCCCCTTATTGTTGATGAAGCCCTGGTTGATGTTGCTGCTATGGTGGACCCTTCCACCTCCTTGGTTCCTACACTCATTGGTCTTGCTCCTCACCTTCACACTGCTCCTAGCGCTTGTTCTCTTTCTATTGCTCAGATGCAACAATAGCGTGGCAGTGACTCTATAGGAGGCTTCCCCGCTTGATTCTTCTTTGAAAGTTCCTAATGATAGTGTTGCTTAGATGATTGTTTGCCATAGGCAGAAAGGAAAATCTAACCCCCTTTCCCAAGGCCCCCTTGTCAAGTTTCAGGTTTTCCTCCCCACTCTTGATTTGGGTTGGGTTGTTGATGGTTTTTGATGTTGGCTTGGCCTGTCCAACTTTGTTCTTTTGGGGTTTGCACCCCTGCTTGGTCTATTTAATTTTTATAGCCTTCGACTTTGTAAAGGGTCAGCGCCGTAGTTAACACTGCTTTTTAAAAAAAAAAAATTATTAATATTAATATTTTATGAAATATAAATTTGTTAAAGGCTATCAATATTTGTTTATATAAATATATATATTAAAAAAATAAAGAATTATATTATTAAAATCTCTATAACTAAAAATACTAAATTCTTGACAATGAAATAAATGCAACGCACCTATTGCATTGTTATTCCCTTTCTAATAAGTGACTGGTATTTTTTTAACATATCAACACTTAAATTTATATTTTTTCTATCTTTAGCTTACTTGAAGTGGTGATATAAAATTATTTCCTTGATTACCTACGATTTTTAAAAAATATTATTTTGATGCCTATACATTATAAAATTGGAGCAATTGGGGGGAAATAAAAGAATCAAGGGAAGTTTTGGGCTTTCATAAAAATAACACTAATAAAGAAAAACTAGATCATGGGAAATCACCAAGAAATAGTAGAGGCAGGAAATCTCCATTAGGCCTAAGGAAAAAAGATGGAGAAACAAAGGATTAGCTGAAAATTACAAGCTTGTGTAATTTAGGGTAGGGGAAGGTCATTCCCTTGAAGCAATGAAGTTATTATTTTGGAATGTTAGGAGAATTAGTTCCCCTAACAAACAATGTTTGGTTAAAAATTGTATAAGAGCTTCAAAAGTAAAAGTATTCATTCTTCAAGAGACATAATTGAATGTATAACAAATGATAACCTTCAAAAATAAATTAGGTTTGTGGGAAGTAGAATCAGTAGAAGCTATGGGAGCTTTAGGGGGTCTAGCTATGTATTGGAACCTAGGGAGAGTGAATTTTGAGAAGTTAGCATGAAAGAGGCATTGGCTAGCATATTCTTTAAGAAATATTAATAGAGATCTTACTTTTGTAATACTAAATTTATATGGGCCAACTTATAATAACCAACAATACAACTTGTGGAGAGAAGTGGAAAACTTCTTTCAAAACACAAATCTATTTAAAATAATTTCTTATTAAGAGATTTCAATTGTTAGAAATAAGGAACACTAAGAGGGCGAGTGAATTAGTGTTATGAAAAAATTAGTTTTTTCACTTGTTCTTTTAAGAACTTAACAAATTTAATCAACAGAAGGATGCAAGAACAAATGAACAAGAACCACAAAATCATTATACCATATTTTTTGTACGTGGAAACCCTATTAGGGAAAAACCCAAGGTGGGGAATGGACATGCATTTAGGCTCACTACCTATAGCTCACTACTCAAAAGGAGGCTTGCTACCTACAAAATCATTACCAAAATATTACATAAATGTTTGAGGTGAAGTACAACATCTACAATATGTAAATTTCATACACCTTATCTCTCACTACTCTAATACATTGTTCTGTCAAATATTCGAAGAACAAATCTCTATCTTGTGCACATGAAACTGCACACATTCGATCACTAACACCTTTCACATATCTTAAATGATAAATTATTTATAATAAAATGAAATAAATAAATTAATAGTTCAGTATATGAAAAGTGTGATGTAAACAATTAAATAAGGAAAATAAGTGTTTAAATTAGAAAATAGAAACATAAATTTTATTTTATTTTCCTTGTTTCAACAAATGGGATGGGTAAAGAAGGAAACTCTCCATATTGTTCATATTTGTTATGTATTGAGAGATATTAAATTGTCTTTTTCATTCAATCATAGAACTTGGGAAGGTGGAAATAGGATCAGGAAGTGCTTTTTAATTTTTTTCATTGACATATCTAATAGTAAACATAACTAAAGAAGAAGACCAGAAGGAGCAAGTATGAGCCAAGGGCATCTTGCGAATCGGGAGTTAAAAACTTTGGTTACAGCCAAATATTGGAATCCAAAAAAAATAGGTCAAATATTTTGAAGGTTTAAGGAGAATTTAGAAATGGTGCCCATATTAAAAGTAGTTATGTCCTTGCAGGATACTAAGAATTGGACACCAGAATCTCATATTTTAAGTGATTAGGGAAGAGAGATGAATTTGATAGGGAAACTAAGTATTCATCTCGTATAGGTTCAATAGAGAGAAGTGTCTCAATAAAAGATATGAAGTCTTCTCACTAATCATGTTTTGAGGTAGCCCAAGATAGTGCCATAGAGGATTTTTTAGATCAAATCTTAGGAGAAGACTAGGAAAATAAATTCCCTTCCATTATTTTGAAAATGGTAATAATTGGGAACATGTTCTCAACTCTAGTAAGGGTGAAAAGAGGTAGAAAATTAGGGAGTACAGAAAAAACAGAAGGAAAAGAAATTCACTGCATCGAATTCGCAAACAATTATCGTTTAGAGTCTTAAAATAGATATGCAAAGATCTCTTAGGCTATTGGAAAAGAAACACTTCGAAATTTCATAGTCTATGCCAATCAGGAAGTTTGAACCTTCAACCTCACCCATTTCTTTAAAAATAAAATAAAAAAAACATTCCATAGCCAATGGTTTGAAGCAAGATGAAATAAATAAAATAATTGGGTGTGGTGAACACTATTTTACTTACAATCTATCCCTTTTAGATCATAGGAAGATAATTATAATAAAGTAATAGAATTTGATTCTTCTAGAATTGGAAGTAGTCTATGACTTTTTAGGTATATTAGATCCAGAACATGAAGAGAGTGAGAATTATCAGAAAGAGAAACAAGAGTTAATTTAGAAAATTTTAGATTTAGAAAAAATAGAGGAGGAGGAACTTGGTTTGATATGCGTAGAATCAGGGATTTTGGAGGGAAATAAAAGAATAAATGAAATGGAAGTTTTGGGCCTCCATGAAAATAACCCTAATAAAGAAAAACCAAATTGTGGGAAATCACCAAAAAATAGGATAGGTAGGAAATCTCTATCAGAGCTAAGGAAAAAAGATGGACAAACAAATGATTAGTTGAAAATTAAAAGCTTGTGGAATCTAGGGAAGGGGAAGGTCATTCCCTCGAAGAAATGAAGTTATTATTATGGAATATTAAGGGAATTAATGCCCCTAACAAACAACATTTGGTTAAGCACCGAGAACCTCAAAAGTAGAAGTAGTCATTCTTTAAGAGACAAAATTGAATGCACAACAAATGATAAGCTTGAGTATGAAATTAGGTTTGTGGGAGGTTAAAGATTTGTGGGTGTTGTTGAGTGGAAGGTGGAGTTATTTTTGGGCACCCAGGTCCTCTCCATATTTGAATGTTTGATTTCACGCCTATCTTGAGTTCTTGTTTGAGGTGCCATTTCTATGGGCATTTTTAGTTGTTTGTATCTTTTTTTTCCTTGTTGTTGTCTTTCCCTTATTTTCGTCATTGATGCTAGCATTGTTGCTTCTATCTCACTATACTTGGTTATTTCTAGTTTTTCCTATAGAGGTGGTCTCGTCTTCTTTCATGGTGGAGATGGTTCATATTGGACATAACATTTCTCCTATTGAGGTGGACCTCAATGCTATGACTGATGTTGGTGGGATGCTGATGGTGCCTTTTTTTGTCGTTGGCTTGGTATTGAGGCTAGTTTTATGGTTGTTTTCTCTCTGTTAGACCCTATTAAGGTGGTGATATTGGAGGGTTTTATGTTCTCAGTTCTACTCTTATTCAAGGTTAATTTTATGGGGGCCTTTCTAAAACCCATGTGGGTTTCTTTTGTTCCTCTTGCCCATTGTCATGGATCTCTCTTTGAGGTAATTTTCTCTCCTATTGAGGTGGAGTAGTTGCAAGGGTTTTGGGTTGAGGGCCTATCTAGGCTGATGCTATTTATATTTTTGGTTGAGGAAGCCTGTCAACACCCAAATGAATTTCTTTGCAGGAGGTTCTGGGTGCCTTGTCAAAATCCTATATCCTTGAATGTTCCTTTAGGACGAGCTATTGTTGTTTGGGTATTGATTGGTTGTGGTAGCCTTGTGAAACCCACTCTCTTAGGTTCTGAGAGCCTTGTAAAACCCATTCTCAAGGTTGAGGGAGCCTTGAAAAACCCTATGTCTCTTGTTCCTCTTAGGGACATGCTCGATGCTGGCAGTTTTCAAGGGCCCAGTTTGGCTGGGAATTACTTTTGGTTAGCTTCAGGCTTTGTTTGTTGTGGCTTGATAAAACCCTCATTCTCTATCTTTTGAGGACTATTTTTTGTTGACTTAGATCATCTATTTTGGCCACCCTATGTTGTAATGTTTTACACTTAATGTCTGGCTAGTGTTTGGTTGGTTGTGGCTACTATATTCTTTCTGTTTAATTTTTTTGAAACCTTTGAGTTTTGGGATATGGACACCCTTAAGTCCTAAAGGTTTTAGGTCATTTCTAAACCCGAGGTTCACAACCAAGTAGTCTAGTCTATTATTGATGACAACACTATGATTTTAAAGGTTTTGGGCCCCATTCAAAACCTATTTTACCCCAATAAAAAACATATCCATGTAGGGTATTACTTATGACTGTTTTAACTAATTTCTCAATATAATAGATTTTTCCTTATACCTTAACTTGCATTTCAATCTATTACTTGAATAGAACCAATAAATCAAATACACCATATAGAAAACATATCAGAGGTTTTTTTGTATGTTGATATGGGTCTCATTATGCCATGTGTAGATCCGTAGTATGTGTTTGCATTAGAGAATGCTCTTAGTTTGATTAGTTATCTATGTGTTCTATTATTCATCTACATTTTCATTTGCAGCCAAAAATGTGAGATGTGTTAGCATGTGCATTCCATTGGAATGTGTGTGAATTTATGTAAAGTTGATGTTAATGACATTGTAGACAATTTGGTGCGAAAGTCATTTTGTGAAGAGTTTTGACGATGATGTGACGGTGTTCTAAGATAGTGATTGATGTTAGATGTGTTTTCCATGATATTGGTTGCTTCACATAGAGGTTCAAGGATAATTTTTGTAGTGTCATAAAATTGTGACACTAGCAATTTTTGACCACATTACAGTCCTCACACATGTGAAATCAAATCCCCTAGCCTGATCAAAGACAAGAGAATGGTCAACCCTCAAAATTTGCTTCTTCCTTGGCCTCCGCACCACCTGTCTACACTCTTCCTTGGAGAAAGGGGCAAGAAAGGGACATGGTGCCCTTGTCTCCCCTAGGAGAAGAGAATGGCTCCCATGTCCTCCCAGTATAGGGGTGTGGCATCCCCATCCCTGCCCTATTTTGGGACATGACCCTTTTTTTAGTTTGCATTGAAGGTTGTGCAGTAAGCGGGAAACTTCCCAAATTTTGGCTTGTGATGTATATCAGTTTCAGTAACTCTAATTGACATGTATTTAAGTTGCTTTTTCCCTCTCATTTTTGTAAGAGGGTCAAGTCGGATGAGTGGGAAGTTTACATGAGATCAAGCATTCATTTTCAGCATTGAACATTCTCAAGTCTCCCTTCAAGGCTAGGTGTTTCATTCAAGTCAAGGATTCAACCATTGAAGAGGAGATTGATTCAAACATTCAACTCAACACAAACATTTATAGCAACATTTCTATCACAACCTCCCTCGAGGTGATTTACATTTCATTCTTTCATTTATATTTACTTGCAAGTACTTTCTTTCATTAATTGGTTAAATCTAAAACTGGGGTTTGACCTGAAGGAAAAATCCCAATCCCAAACCCCTTTTCCTCTCTTTTCTGTGTGTAGGTTATAGGTGTGTGGTTGTACTTTCAGATTTAGACTCCATTTGCGGAGGCAAGAAAAACCTTTTTTGTTTCACAAATTTTTGGAGGACTGTGTATATTCTCGCAATGGTCCAGGCAACTTTTACTCAAATTCGCAAGGCAACTTCGTCTCAACATATTACTGCTAGATCCAGGTGCAAAGCTTCATCCCATACTCCGATCTCAAGTTATAATCAGTTTTTGTCAATTTTGTACTACATAATTCAATCAATTCCTTTCCATTTGAAATAGGAAGATGGGATCAACTTATCATTCCCATTTCATTCAGAATTCTATCTCCACCTTTGTAGGTTCAATCTAATGAATTTTCCTTTTCTCTTCCAATGTAATAGGTGAAAAGTGTTTGAAGGGAAATCCGTAGTGAAACTCTCATCTCTCCTTGGAGGGAAAGGGTTGGTTTCCTCTTGATCTCTCATTCACACAGTTATCACCCACCAATACATTTTGGTGACATTACAGTTTGGTGAACCCGATGTCTTGCATGCTTTCCTTTGAACAAAATTTCATATTTTTCATTCGTAAGTTTAAATTTTCTGCAAACTTATTGGTTAAATCATTTGCTTGTGGTTATCTTAGATCTAAAAATTGTTTTGTTTCTCAAATTCAATTTCCTCATTGTCTCGTTCAATTTGCAAATCAAATTTACAAAATTAAGAGTTTACTTGTCAAAACCTTAATTTTCAAAAACTATCTTGAATTTCTCCAAAAAAAATGATTTCCATTTAATTTTCAGATTTGTGATTGTTCTCAGACTTCTTGTCATTCCTACAATTCAAAGTTTTAATTTCCCTCCTTTTTCCAAAAATTCAAATTTCAAAATTAAGGGGTTAGGTCATAAAACCCATTTTTTAAATTTAATTGGATTTTGTGCAAATTTTAATGAATTTCATTCCAATTCAAATTTCTAAACATTTTTCATGGTGTGCCTATCCATTAGGTTTGACATTTTTGAAATTTGTAATTCAATTCCTCTTTTTCTTCAAAACCCTAATAGGGTCCTATTTTTACATTTCAACCTTAATTTCGCTCATCTAAAAATTGTAAAGTTTGTCACATTTTTGAGGTTAGCTTTGAAATCTTTGTAATATATATCTCTAAAAATTTCAAAAAAAGTTGGTCAGACCATGTGCATTCCCGCCACGGTCCTTGGCTTTTTTCCAGAAATTTCAGGACACTGTTATAAATGTATTTAATAGCCTAAATCCAAAAGATTGGCTAATTTTATCATTTTTTTATCACTCTAGAATTGAAAATAGCTCCAATATGCAACATTTCAAACTTCAAGAATTTTTTTTAAATTAAGAGGTTAAATATAGCTTGCCCTGATTGTAAAAACTCTGATTTTAAAATTAAGTGGTGTTCCCTTGGCCCTAATTTTTAAATTCCAATTTCCTTTCATTTTTGGAAATTGTGTCATCATCTTTCTCCGCCCAAGTTCAAATTGTGTAATCAATATTTTCTTAAATTTAGTATTACTCAATTTTGTAATCTTTGTTCCTATACTTCAAAATTCAAAATTCAAATTTTCCCTCTAGTGCATGAGTTTACCACTATGAAGCATTAGAATTAAAGCCTCCAAAGGTTTAATTACTGAGGAGATGGAGCTTAATTTGGGTGACTTCTTTAATGAGGATCATAATAATTATTCCCATCCTAATCATATGCCTATTCTCCTAATTCATGACTCCCATTATGAAGAAGAAGATTTAAATAGAGTCTCTATAGATCAACTTTCCACAATGGATAATCAAATTAATAACTTTCAACAATGGATATCTCAAGAATACCCTAATAGTTAAGCTCTTCCATTAATTGAAGGCCTTAAGCGCATGATTCAAAGTGATAAGAATGTAATTGATATATTGTGTGGCATTGCACATATTGTTCATTCTAATGTCATGACTATCAAGAGTTGTGCTGAAACCCTAGGTTACTCACAACCTTCAACACAAGTCAATCTTTCAATTCCTTTGACTACTCTTATGACAAGTATTCCTACTTTTACCTCCAACATCATGGCAACTCGAACTTAAAATTTCAACCCTACAACAATTAGTCATGGGGGAAATCCCTCTTCTTCATTTAATCCTCCATCTTTACCAATGTCTTTCATAAGTATTCATGTTATACCTCAACCAATCAATATGACACAAGGGGGCCTTTCCTTCAACAACTTTGTTCCTCCTTTAAGTGTCACTTTTCCTACCCAATCATCACCTATTCCTACTAATCATAATGTCCCACCACTTTATTTTCAATTCATTCCTTCTTTCAATAACATCACACCACCTTCACAATCAACTATGCCTAACATCAATTCTTCTACCGAAGTGATAATTAACAATCTTGTTCAGACTATGCCTTCCTCACAACAACAAATTGCTTCTATGAGTCAATACAAGTTTGGTGTGACTACCTTTGATGTTGTGAGCCCCTTTTCTCTTGATATTGTTAAAGTTGTGCCACCTAAACATGCTGAGATACCTCAACTAGAGCTCTATAATGGAAAAGGTGATCCTCTTACACATGCCAAAACATTTCAAACCTTGTGTACTGATTTTTCTTATAATCAAATATTGCTTGAAAAATTGTTTACAAGAATACTAAGAGATAAGGCTTTACAATGGTATTTCTATTTTCTTTATTATTCTATCACTTCGTTTCAGCAATTCGCAAATGCTTTCATCCACTAATTTCAAAACAACATTGTTCCTAAAATCACTTTAACTTATTTCATGTATTGTAAACAAGGTGTTAACTAAAAAGTGACCGATTTCATTGGTAGATATAAGAATTTATTTTCACGTACCTAATAATTATATTCAACGAATTTTTATTTCTAATTTACAAATATATATCAAGGAAAAACTTCTTTTATTTGAGTTTACTTCATTTCCACAATTGTGTGCAACACTCCACAATTATCAACTTGATGTGAGTCAAATGGAGCAATCCACTCCTATGGCTCTAAGTGATAAGGGGGTGATTTTTCAACAACCTTTTATCAAGTTAAAACCGACAAAAAGCTTCATCAAGTTTAATGATACAATCAACAACAACAATGTGAATGTTATAACAGGTGTGCCTTCTATTTCTAAATTTTTAGAAAGAGAAAGACAATTTACTTCTTTGAATGAGTATTTACATAGTATTATGTCTCAGTTGTTGCAAAGAAATGTTATCAAAATTCCTCCTATAAAACCAGTTGATCCTTCTAATCTTGCATCCCCCTATTTTAATAACAATTCATTTTGGCAATTTCGTCATCAGCCTTGTCATGATATTGAGAAATGTTTCGCATTAAAAAATAAGATTCAATATTTGATTAATAATAATACTATAGATGTAGTAGGTGTGAATGATAAAGGGAATAAATCAGTAGCTCCTCCTAATCAAAATCTTAATATTTTCATTGATCCCTTACCTTCTCATACCCTCTAACGTTATTGAGATTGTGCCTAATTCTTTCTATTATGAGGAATTAACCTCTATCATTCTGAACTTGGTAAATATGGTAGAAAAACAAGATACACCTAAGGATCCTTGTATTACATTTGACCCTAGTTATACCATTATATCACCTGATGGCCCTTTATACATAGTTATGAAGGTCAAGGATATACCTTGCCGTGGTGCCCTTATTGATCCCTCTTTCATGGTTAATGTCATCAGTGAGTTAAGCTTTGGGATAGGAATGTGTTTTTTGTGAGTTTGTCATGCTTGTTTGTGTATTGTTTGAGTGTAACCCATCTAGGTCTTGGTTCTCCAAGCTCCGGGGTGGCTTCTAGTAAGCCTAGGTTGGGAGGTGAGCCTCCATGGTCACAACCTTAAGACTTTGTATTGCAAGTTTGTTTGGGAAGGAAGGAAAGAAAAGCTAGGAGTTGCTACTATCATCATTTGTTAGTATTGCTATTGTAAAATGTATTTATTTTGAAGCCCTCATTTAATAGAATGAGAGGCTAAGTTGGGTATTCACCCTTTTGTAAAAGTTACTATGTTGAAAATAAAAGTATTCTTTATATCATGATTTATTTAAAATGAAATGCATTCTTTTATTAAGTTTGTTATTGCAAGAAAGGAATGAAAGTAAAAATGGAATAAATTTTCTATAGGTTTTAGTTAAAATCTATTTGCATTTATTTCTTTAAAATAAAAGACATTTCGATCTCTTTATGCATATTGCAAAATGATGGAAATGAATGAATACTAAAGCATGAATGTTAGTGAAATAACAATACAAAATACAAAATATGGGTAAATGGATTTTGGAATGAACAATAATATTTCATTTTAGCATGAATATAAAGTTTTAAATGATTTTTGGGCATTATAGTTGTTGCTGCAATTTATTTATTTATGAAGTTATTTCTTTATAAAAAAAAATGCAGAAAATAAAGGTAGATAAATTAATTTATTTCAAAGGTTAACTATATGGTATTAGAAATAAAAAGAAATACATTTATTTCAATAGGTTATAAGTTTCTTTAAATGATTTAAAGAAAATACATATGTGTTTTAGACTTGAGGAAATATTGCATATTCATTTAAAAAAAAAAAATAGATTGTTTAATATGCCTTGTATTAGTAGAAAAATCTAATATATTCATTTCTAAAAGGTTTTACTTTAAATATAATAAAAAGGGAAAAGTATATTTCTTTAAGGTTGTTGGTTTTATTTGACTGTAATTTTATTAATTTCTCCCATGATATATAGGGCAACAGACCTGTGTTGTGGACTGCAACCCACAAGGGGGGCGGCTTCAGCTGTTCCCTATGGGCAACGACCCGCAGTGTTAGCCACAGCCGCACTATGGGCTGCAACCCATAGTGGGGGTTGCTTCGATCGTTCCCTGTGGGCGGCAACCGCACCCACACTATGGGCCGCAACTCGAAGGGGGCAGCTTTGGCCATTCCCTGTGGGTGGCGCCCCATAGTAGCGGCAACAGCGGCACTGTGGGTCATGACCCATAAGCATGGCTGTGGCCGACCTTGTGGGGAGCCCCAACAAAAAAACCGATGCCTGTGAATAACACCCTCTGCCATTGTTTTTCCTACCCTACATAATACATAAAACCCTAACCCGGTTCAGGTTAGGGTAGATAGGAAGCTTAAAAAAAATAGAATGGTGGGTTAATTTTATAACTTTTTAATTAGGTTTTCATATGTTTATTTTAATGTTTAGTAAATGAAAAAGGGGGGGAAACCCTATTCAAAATTTGAATAGGGTATCCCCATATATATTTGGAAAACTATATGAGTATATTTTTACTTAATCATTATTTTTAAGCCAATTAATTTTAATACTTCTTCTATATTTATTTATATATAGTTAAGTGTAGAAGAGGAAGTCTACATTGAGCAACCTGATGGATTTTCTTTTTCAGAAGATAAAGACATGGTTTATAGATTGAAGAAATCTTTATATGGACTAAAACAATCCCCTAGAGCATGGTATGCTAGATTAGACAGATATCTTTTAAAGATTGGTTTTAGCAAAAGTAATGCTCATAGTAACTTAAATTACAAAATTGAGCAGGATGACATATTTCTTATGATATCATTTTTAGAGGTGAATAAATTCTATGCATGAAATTTCCTAATGATATGAAGAATGAATTTAAAATGTCTATGATTGGTGAGATGAAATTTCTCTTTTGTTTGCAGATTACTCAGACTGATAAAGGTATTTTCATTTGTTAAATTAAATATGTGAAGAAGCTATTTAAGAAATTTGGACCTAAGAATTCTAAACCTGTCAATACTCCTATGATAAGCGGCTGCGAATTGTCAAAGGATGATGAATCTCCTAGAGTAAATCCATGATGAATCTCCTAGAGTAAATCCAAGCAGATACAAATTGATGATTGGTGGATTGTTGTACCTAGCTCAAACTAGACTTGATATAATGCAAATTGTTTGTATTACTTCTAGATTTCACTCAGATCCCAGAGAAACTCATGATATTGCTATTAAGAGGATATTCACTCAGATCCTAGAGAAACTCATGATATTGTTGTTAAGAGGATATTCACATAATAAAGACAATGAAATTTCACTGAAGTGCATAATCAGTATGGATATCATAACACATGGGTATTGATATCATAACACAGTGAGAAAATACAATCACGGAATTTTTGAAATAAAGATAGAAACATCTTCATGGTTTCAGACCTTATGGAGTCTTAGGTCACAAGTTCTAGTGACAAGAATAAAAGAGTCAAACAAGGCAGTCTAAATACTGCTTGCAACCATCCAAATATTTGTAAAAGACAGTGAGGATATTATCAGCATTACCAAATACACGGAAATAAAGAATATTAGCCCCGTGATGAAGAGCATAGTATTCACAGAGAAATTCATGATAAGCTATCACAAAAGTGTAAATATTCAGATGCCACTTTCTCAAAATGGTGAGTAAAGAGAAGTCCTTCATGCACCCAAAGGAGTCACAAATTATACTCAGATCAAAGTAAGACCCAAAAGTGACAATAAAAGTTCACTATTGAACTCCCAAAAAAATAAAAAAATGCTCAATCATTTACATCCTTGCAAATTAGAGAAGCATAAGGTTATGATTTCTATCCATACTCAAGCAAATAATATTCTGATAGAATAGAATCTGATCCATTCAATAAGAGTAGCATGTTCAAATATTTTGAATGTATTTTGAAGGAACTCAAACAGTGAAGAGTAAAGTAGTGCCTCAAACATGTACAGTGAACAGTCATAATATCATAGAGAATAGTCACTCTTAGAATGGTAGCCTTAAAAGCACTGAAGGATAGTATAGGCATAAGCATGGATATAAATTTAAAATATAGAATCCTAAGAAATGACAATTAGCAAAAGAGCAGATCCTAGTGCACAATGAACAACAAGCAAAGATATAGTCATAATGTTTTCATGATATTGTGAGAACCCAGATTTAGGTTATGACCATTTTTATACAGAAATGAAAAGACTTCAAAATGCAATGACCCTAAAAATCTCGTGAAAACCTAGTTCATGGATTTTCAAAAAACTTTATTAGTCCGCAAAAAGATAATACTAAATCAAAGGAGCAGATAATGAAAGCACAAACCACAAGGTTCAGCCAACTATCAATATGATAAGCCTCATGGATAGTCAAAGTGAGGTATAAAGATCATCAAGAGATAATCAAGATTTTGACCAATTGGTACAGCCATCATGAGAAAGACAGTCTGTAAAATCAATACCAAAAGATTAGGTTGCAGTCCTACTTCACAGAGCTTCATGAGATAATGGCAATAGTTTTAGATACAAAAGAAATATCTGTCAATATGATTACACAAAGAGGAGTAATATCCATAAATGACAGTGAGCATAGTGCAAAGTTAATGTTGCACTAGGTCATAATAGAATATACGAGACAACCATATCACAAAGATATTCAATGCACAATTAGTATTGCTTAGAAATCATAAATTATGATCATCATTAAGGACAAAGGAAAATAATTAGGGGATAATAAGAATAGTCACAACGCTTTTGACATGATGAAAATTGGATAAGAATTAAGATCATTTATTGAAGCAAGGATGAAATTGGATAAAAGCAATGGAAGAAGGATAAAATCACATAGAAAAGATTAAGACATGGGAATTAGTTACTAGACCTAAAGACAAGAATATTATTGGAACTAAATTTCTTTTTAGGAATAAATTAAATAAGGATGGTCTGGTTGTGAGGAACAAGGCTAGATTAGTTTACAAATGATATTCACAGGAAGATGGATTTGATTATGGAGAGACTTATGGTCCAGTTGCAAGAATTGAAGCGGTATGACTATTTATGGTCTAATCTGCACACAAGAACTACAAAGTATATCAGATGTATGTCAAACGTACATTTCTAAATGGAGACCTAGAAGAGGAAGTCTACATTGAGTAGCCTGATGGATTTTCTTTTTCAGAAGACAAACACATGGTTTGTAGATTGAAGAAATCTTTATATGGACTAAAACAAGCCCCTAGAGCATGGTATGCTAGATTAGATAGATATCTTTTAAAAGATTGGTTTTAGAAAAGGTAACCCTATTAGTAACTTAAATTACAAAATTGAGTAGGATGACAAATTTCTTATGATATTGTAAATAAGGAACACATTTCTATAAGGTATAATTTCTTGGTGGAAAATATTAAAGTAAAGGAAGACAGATTGGTTTATGTGCCTACTAAGGAACAGATTGTAGATATTGTAACTAAACCATTGCCTAAAGATACTTTTGAATATCGGAGAGACTAGTTCGGGGTCAAAACCCCTCTAGAAGAGACTTCATGATGTAGGGATATATCAATCAGTTAAGCTTATTAGACATATCCTTTTGATTGAGGTTGATGAGATGTTGCTACTACTCAAGGGGAGTAGTCAACTATTTGGTTTAGTATTTTGGTTAGATATTTGTCCTTTGTTATTGATGTCAAAGGGGGAGAAGGTGTTTATGTAAAAAACTATCAATATTTTGGGAGAAGGTGTTAATCTAAGGGGGAGAAATATATTTCAAATCAATCTTTTGGGAGATTGTTGGTATTCCTTGGCACTTGGATGTTTTTCACATTCAGTGTTGCCATCAATGCCAAAAGGGGAGACTGTTTGGACTATGTTGGATTTGGTTAAGTGTTGTCATTGATGACAAAATTATATCCAAGTTGGACCTATCCCAGTTTGCCTTGGTGATCAGAATCTCTGGATTCAGTTTTGGATGTTTATTCTAGATGGTTATATGCTTTCCATATTCTGTTGGTTCATAATTTTGTGCTCAGGTTGCTAATGCTTTTGTTCCCGATTTTTGGGAACCTTCTTGTTTTGAGGCCATCGGTAACTCCATTAGCAACTTCTTGAGGGTTGATGATGCCACGTTATCCATGGGTCATTCTACCTCTGCTCACCTATTAATTGATGTTAAGATATCTCTAGCTCTACCTAGGGATGTGGTTTTTATGGTTGGGGAGAGGCCTTGGACTCAACCACTGGATTATGAAGGCCTCCCTTTCCGCTGTCGAAGGTGCTTCTCAATGGGTCACCTTGCTTTTGCCTGCTCTTTCTCTCATCGCAAAGGTGTTGCTACTTGGTGGAAGGATCCTACAGAAGACCACTTGACGATTAATGCTTTAGATTCTATTTCGATTGATTCATCTCAAGATGAGGTGCCCCTTATTGTTGATGAAGACCTGGTTGATGTTACTGTTGTGGCGGACCCTTTCGCCTCCTTGGTTACTACACTCATTGCTCCTATTCCTCACCTTCACTCTGCTCCTAGCGCTTGTTCTATTTCTATTGGTTAGCTACAATAGTAGCCTGGTAGTGACTCTGTAGGAGTCTTCCTCGCTTGATTCTTCTTTGAAAGTTCCTAATAATAGTGTTGCCTAGACGACTGTTTGTTGTAGGCAGAAAGGAAAATCTAACCCCCTTTCCCAAGCCCCCTTTGTCAAGTTTCGGGTTTTCCTCCCCCCTCTTGATTTGGTTTGGGTTGTTGATGGTTTTTGAGGTTGGTTTGGCCTATCCAACTTTGTTCTTTTGGGGTTTGCACCCTTGCTTGGTCTATTTAATTTTTATAGCCTTCGACTTTGTAAAGGGTCATCGCCCTAGTTAACACTGCTTTTAAAAAAAATAAAATTATTAATATTAATATTTTATGAAATATAAAATTGTTAAAGGCTATCAATATTTGTTTATATAAATATATATATTAAAAAATAAAGAATTATATTATTAAAATCTCTATAACTAAAAATACTAAATTCTTGACAATGAATTAAATGCAACACACCTTTTGCATTGTTATTCCCTTTCTAATAAGTGACTGGTATTTTTTTAACATATCAACACTTAAATTTATATTTTTTCTATCTTTTGCTTACTTGAAGTGGTGATATAATATTATTTCCTTGATTACCTACGATTTTTAAAAAATATTATTTTGATGCCTATACATTATAAAATAAATGCTGAATTTATAGGTAGACGATGTAAGACAAAATAAGCTTGTCCATAAGTTCTAAAATAATATTCCCCTTTTCTACTCAGTAGACATTTCAGAACATGCCAAATGGGATCATAGTGAATTTTAAAACTCAAGTCTATAGATATCTAACAGATAGTATTAAATACAAGTCAGAAGTGCAAAAAATTATTAATATGTTTTATGTATAATAATATGTATATATTTTTTTTCTAAATTAAATTTTACAGCTACATAGATCAATAAGAAGAATAAAGAAAATAATACTTTCATGATTATTAAAAAAAAATTTAAATTCAAGAGTATAAGATTTTTGTTTAGAAATTTTAATTATGTTTCTCCGATCACAGACTGATCTTAGTGTCGCATGACTACTTAGACATTCATATCATATTCCCATCACATTCTAAACATTCATATTTCACAGTCGAGCTGAACTGATTAGGCGTGACAACACCTATCCCCAACACAAAAAAAGGTCGATTCAGAAGATTGTTCAACAACTGAGACCAAATATGGAAAAAGGAGGAAGAAATGCATAATTAAGCTGCCTTTGCACTTGAAGATGATTCAAATTTCAGTCATTTCTTTCAACCTATTTTTAACATTATGGCACAAGTATTGCCTTGCAGCCACTTCGAAAGATTGGTGTAGTAACTTTAGAGGGGGTTTCTGCAATGACATTTTCTAGATCCTTAAACGTTTTCTCCAAGAATGTTAAATACATTAGGAACACCAAGGTTTACCTCTATCATTTCAATTTCTTTCGGTGCTAAATGTCTTCGCAAAGCTACCATCACGCGCGGATTTGTACTATATATACTCTCTATTTTTTATGTTGAATCCGCTTCATTCCTTCTCATTCAACTCTGAATCATCAGAATCATATACGTCGGTGCAATGAATGTCAAATTTATCCTCTCTATATTTCATGTTGAATCTGCTGCATTCCTTGTGATTCAACTCTGATTCATCAAATCTATGGACTACGATCTACCTATAGTTTTCTCACTATTTCAGTTGAGCCATCTGGCTGGTTTTTCTTAACCTTCCTAGCATGTCAAGTCATACAAATTTAAGTCTCAATACTGTTAATCCATTTGTTTTAAATTAATCCTAATCCACTCAGCCAAGAAATGCGATACACCTCTTCTCCAAGTAACTATTTTTCTGTGAAAAAAAATAAGATAAATTACAATATTGTCTACAAATGTTGAGAATGAGTCAATTGAACTAAAAAATACAAACTACAATAGCATGAAGGCATGAAAATGACCTCTTCTCGAAGTAACTATTTTTCTGTGAAAAAAAATAAGATAAATTACAATATTGTCTACAAATGTTGAGAATGAGTCAATTGAACTAAAAAATACAAACTACAATAGCATGAAGGCATGAAAATGACCTGCAACATTATAAGAAAATAGAGGTTTCAAGCTAAAAGCCAGTGGGTTAGAAAGAAAAGACTTAAACTAAGATAAGCCCAACTAAGATAAACTCTAAATGTAAAATAAATAGTGTCCTAATTCAAAACTCAGTGGAACCTGGTAAATCCCAAAGCTCACATATGTAAATAGCTGCATCAGGAATCAAGGAAAAACTCGAATTTACAAATGAAGAAGAGCTCGTATTTCACTATTTGAAGAGAAAAAGGAGCTCATATGCCACAGTGTTTTCTCTTCAAATAGTGAAATCGGAGCGCTTCTTCATTTGTAAATAGCCGTATTTCCTTGATTCCTGAGGCAGCTATTTACAAATGTGAGGTTTGGGATTTACAAGGCTCTACTGAGTTTTGAATTAGGATATTATTTATTTTACATTTAGGGTTTATGTTTGTGGGGTTTACTTCTAGTTTAAGTGTTTCCTTTCTTTACTTCTGGCTTTTAGCTTGTACCCTCGTATTTTCTTAAAATGTTGCACATCATTTTCATTCCTTCATGCTATTTTAGTTGTAGTTTTCAATCCAATTGACCAATTCTCAACATTTGTAGACATTAATGTAATTTCTCTGATTCTTTTTCAAAGAAAAACTAGTTAACTTCTAGAAGGGCTGTATCGAATTCCTTGACTGTGTGGATTAAAATTAATTTCAGACAAATGGATTGACAACTGATGTATTTCAAATATCCACTATATGATACGCATATCCCATGAAATGACTTGCCATGCCAGGAAGGCTAAGAAAAGACCACAAATGGCTCAATTGAATTAGTGAGAAAACTATCAGTAGATCTAACCACTAAATGAATCATATATCTTTCCTTTTGCTCAGCTCTGAGGATTAGGTTGAGATCCTTTTGACAATTTCCTCCATGAAATAACTGCCGTACCCTCATATTCAATTTGACGGTGAAACTCTGTCGAGGTAAGTCATTAATGTTATTTAACCAGGTCTTACCCAACTACACGTCCCTCATGTTTTCCAGTTTTCCAGCCAACTCCTTGTAGATGGATTGTTTACTACATTAAGTAATATATATATAGAGTGAGGCAGGCTGTTTTCTAGGTATATTTGATATGTGGAAGCAGCACGATTTTTACTATGCACCAACATTCTTTATATAGAGAGAAAGAGATATAGAGTTCAAGGTCATAAATAATTCATCTACATTGAGCTGGGAAGAGCTGCCAACTAAGATCTGGCATGAAAACCCTAAGGACTTACCTCAACAGGCTATGAGCTGCAAAATGAGAATGTTCTCTCCGCTCCCGCTTCTTCCTTGAAATGAATGGACAAA
Organism: Cryptomeria japonica; assembly: GCF_030272615.1. NCBI lineage: Eukaryota > Viridiplantae > Streptophyta > Pinopsida > Cupressales > Cupressaceae > Cryptomeria > Cryptomeria japonica. Next base: position 473,090 of record NW_026728897.1, on the reverse strand, counting down.
CTAATGAATTAATATAAATAATTTTTATAATGCAAAGGTTTTCTTCCAAATAACAAAAATGGTTAATTGAATTCTATTACTTATCTCTAGAGAAATCTTTTTATCAAAGCATTTGAGGGCTCCAAAATTAATTTATGTACCTGTTTTATGTGCATTTTAGCAAACTATCTACAATATATGACAATGCGATTCACTTTGTGATATTGAAATTTAAATAATTTAGAAACTAAAATTTCTAAAACATTATTTTATCTGATTTTTTTTTAAAAGATTGATTATCATAGTCTGGGTCTAGCATGCACACGTAACAGTAAACATTTTCTATTTAAAGCATGAATTATATGTTTTTCATTCAACAGGTTTCTCAATGATCTGAGATTTAACAAATCAAAAAGATGAGAGTTAACATCCAGATTATTTATACAAACCCTAATATCATATTTAAAAATATACTTTTAACTGCCACACATGGATAATTTGAATCATTTTCACTTTATAGATAATGAGATTATATTAATAATTCATATATGTAAACAATAGAAAAAAATATATCAGTAACATAATCACATATTTCTAGTTTGTTCTTGTCTTTTTTATGTTGATTTCAAATAATTGCATTTTTAAAGCAATATAAAACAAGTTTATTCATGTTCTTTCTTATGATACAAACAATTTTGTAAAATTGAAAAGAAAGGAAACAGAGACACTTATCAAACATCTTATATTGCTTCTCAGTAATTCAATGTTTGATTTACAACTAAGAAAGTTGAAAATAAAATCAAGAGAGACACTTATCAAACACTTTATATTGCTTCTCCTTTATTCAATCTCTGATCTACTACTAAGAATGTTCAAAAGAACAGAAAAAGAATGTTTGATAACAATCTCTTTGAAGTGAACATTGGCAAAAATCTCTATGATTCTACAGTAAACATATGCCCTTGGAAAATAAATAATCCAATTGTTATGTAGGGTAGGTAAGAAACATAATATTCATTTTTTTTAAGAAAAATATGTAATTTATATTTCCAAAGTGATGTTTCTATAATCTTTTTTATAAGCTCTTTTTACTATAAATAAATAAACGGATGACTATGTAGAATAACTAAGAGAAAAATTTATTTATTTTCACAATGTTGGGGTGTCCCCACAACTTAGCCTATCCTAAGCCTCACTTAGGGAAATAATAATCTTATGAACAATGATGACACTAGATCACAAGCGAATATAATTTTATTTCTAATTTTGTTTTATGGAATAATGATGAATCGTGATCAAAGTAAATAAAATAAAATAACATTTAGCTATGATATTAGACTTGAATTATTTATAATAAAATTAAATAAATAAATTAATAGTTTAGTATGTGAAAAATATGATGAAAATAGTTAAACATGGAAAATGGCTATTTAAATTAGAAAATAGAAACATAAATTTTATTCCATTTTCCTTGTTTCAAAAAATGGGATGGGTAAGAAAGGAAACTCTCTATATTGTTCGTCTTTGTTGTATATTGAGAGACATTAAACTGCTTTTCAATTTTTTTCATTGATATATATAATAGTAAACATAACTCAAGAAAAACAAAAGGAGAAAGTATGAGCTAGGGGAAATTTGTGAATCAAGAGTTGAAAAATTTGGTCAAAGCCAAAAATTGGAATCCTAAGAAAGAGGTCAAATATTTTGGAGATTTAAAGAGAATTTAGAAATGGTCCCCATGTTAAAAGTTGTTCTCTCCTTGTAGGGTACTAAGAATTGAAAACTATAATCTCATATTCTAATTGATCAGGGAAGAGAGTTGAGAGTTGAATTTGATAAGTAAAACCGCATGAATCTCGGATACGTTCATTAGAGAGAAGTGTCAAAAATGAAAGATAGATAGGTTCAATAGAGAGAAGTGTATCCCAAGATAGTGCCATAGAGGATTTGTTAGGTCAATTATTAGGAGAATCCCTTCCATTACTTTCAAAATGGGAATAATTGGGTGCGTATTCACAACTCCAATAAGAACGAAAAGAGGTAGACCATTAGAGAGTACCAAAAAAACAGAAGGAGAAGAAATTTACTACAACAAATTCTCAAACAATTATAGTTTAGAGTAAAAATAAATAGGCAAATATCTTTTAGTCTCTTAGAAAAGAAAGACTTCAAAAGTTCATAGTCTGTGCCAATCAGGAAAATAGGAAATAGAAAAAACGTTCAATAGCAAATGATTTGAAGCAAGATGAAATAAGTAAACTGATTGGATGGGGTGAACACTATATCTTAGTCCACAGGCAATAAAGTCCAGAAGCTTTCAACAATGGACTGTAACAAAGACAATGAATAATAAAGACAATGAAATTTCACAGAAGTGCATAATCAGTATGGATATCATAACACATCGGTAATGACATCATAACACAGTGAGAAAATACAGTCACGGAATTTTTGAAATAAAGATAGAAACATCTTCATGGTTTGAGACCTTATGGAGTCTTAGGTCACAAGTTCTAGTGACAAGATTAAAAGAGTCAAACAAGGCAGTCTAAATAGTGCTTGCAGCCATCCAAATATTTGTAAAAGACAGTGAGGAGATTATCAGCATTACCAAATACACGGAAATAAAGAACATTAGCCCCGTGATGAAGAGCATAGTATTCACAGAAAAATTCATGATAAGCTATCACAAAAGTGTAAATATTCAGATGTCACTTTCTCAAAATGGTGAGTAAAGAGCAGTCCTTCATGCATCCAAAGGAGTCACAAATTATACTCAGATCAAAGTAAGACCCAAAAGTGATAATAAAGGTTCACTATTGAATTAAAAAAAAAAAAAAATGCTCAATCATTTACAGCCTTGCAGATTAGAGAAGCATAAGGTTATGATTTCTATCCATACTCAAGAGAATAATCTTCTGATAGAATAGAAATTGATCCATTGAATAAGAATAGCATATCCAAATATTTTGAATGTATTTTGAAGGAACTCAAACAGTGAAGAGTAAAGTAGTGCCTCAAACATGTACAGTGAACAGTCATAATATCATAGACAACAGTCACTCTTAGAATGGCAGCCTTAAAATCACTGAAGTACAGTATAGGCATAAGCATGGATATAAATTTAAAATATAGAATCCTAAGAAATGACAATTAGCAAAAGAGCAGATCCTAGTGCACAATGAAAAACAAGCACAGATATAGTCATAGTGTTTTCATGATTTCGTGAAAACCCTGATTCCGATTATGATGATTTTTATACTGAAATGAAAAGACTTCAAAGCGCAATGACCCAAAAACTCTTGTGAAAACCCAGTTCATGGATTTTCAAAAACCTTTATTAGTCCACAGAAAGATAATACTAAATCAAAGGAACAGATAATGAAACAAGTTGGTGCAGCCATCATGAGAAAGACAGTCTCTAAAATCAATACCAAAATATTAGGTTGCAGTCCTACTTCACAGAGCTTTATGAGATAATGGCAATAGTTTTAGATACAAAAGAAATATCTGTCAATATGATTACAAAAAGAGGAGTAATATCCATAAATGACAGTGAGCATAGTGCAAAGTTAATGTTGCACTAGGTCATAATAGAATACACGAGACAACCATATCATAGAGATATTCAATGCACAATTAGTATTGCTTAGAAATCATAAATTATGATCATCATTGAGGACAAATGAAAGCAATTAGGGTTTGATAGTTTTGTGCAACCTTCAATGGATAATAAGAATAGTAACAACCCTTTTGACAGAGAATTGTGATTAAGGAAAAAAGGAACAAAAGAAGAGAGGAGAGTCACACACAGTTAAAAGGTTAATGACAATGCAAGCACCTTCAAAGGCACAAGTTAAAAAAAAAAAATTAAAAAAAAACCCCAAGTACATGCACTTAAACAACAAGTTTCTTGCACTTTTTTTTAGAGAGACAATGATATAATATAAAAGATGGAGAAAATCAGACATACCGAGCTATTATCAGTTTTGTTGCATTTTTATCAGAGAGACAATGATATAATATAAAAGATGGACAAAATCAGACATACCGAGCTATTATCAGTTGAGAACCTAAAAGTGCAGAAAAAACCCATTTTCAAGCTCCACTTCAAACTCTAACATGCATGTCGTAGAGAGGAGTCTTCCAGAAGTTGCAAAATATGAAAACCAAAATGATTTTAGGGTTAAATTTCTTATTTGTGCTCATGCCCTAATTTGTTCCGTGTGCTTCTCCTTTGATTTCTTTTTGTTTTTATAAGGCTTCTCATTTTATTTTTATTTGTTTTTATAAACAAATCACTTTATGCAAGCCATGGTGTATGACTTGAAATCATATAGCCTAAGTACTTTTCATTAGAACTCAAGACCATGAGCATACCCATGCCTCAAGTTACGATCCACGACCAGGTGAGCTAGGGCCGAAGCCCTTTATTTTTTTATTTTAATTATTTATTATAATTTAATATATACTAATTAAAGAAAAAGAAATAAAACCTTTAATTAATATATATTAAATTATAATAATTATCATGTTTTTCCTTTTAATTATAAATTATAAATTTTATAATTAATATAAATTTATTAAAGATTTATTTCTTATAAAATATTAATAAATTTATTTTAAATTATAAAATATAAAAACGAAATTAATAGTTTTATTTCAACAATTGAATAAAATGAGTTGTTTTATTTAACTAAGTAAAACTATTTTTGAAAAAGAGAGATAAATATAAAAATGATATGCAGAATTTTCAAAGGAAGGCATGGGGAAAGTTGTTTTGTTTTCTCTCACTCTATTTTTGGCAGCAGGACATGCAATTTTGGACAATGAGTCTTGTTTCTTAGTGGACCTATTTTTTTTTGATAGCAGATTGATAGTTCTATTATGCAGCATCAGTTGGGGTCCTATTTTGAGCACTGGAGGCTATTTTTGAAATATTTTTGCATGAATTTTTTAGGCTATTTTGAGCAATTTCGCCCAAGGCTTTTTTATAGTTTTTTTGCAGTTCTATATAGCAGGATTCCTTTGATATTACAAAGTTTCATGAGTTTGCCTTAGTAATTGTGCATGTTCATTTTTGTAGGTTTAATAGGGATTTATTGTGTTTTGATCCAGAAACCTTTGAACTCAGTTTCTTTCATGTGCATGTATCCTTTCTTTTTATAATCATGGGTTTTAGGTTGTGCAAAAGAGATAATTATCAATTTGCTTGTGAAACTAGTTTTTCTTCCAACTTTATGATTTCCTTAGCTTTCCTGGGAAATGTTTATGTGGTTGAAGAGTACAATTACTTTGTGTGGGCGAATTTTTGTCATAGTTTTGTGAGTTTTTAGACTATTATCACTATATTTTCGGTGTACAACCTCCTAGTTTAGTTGCAGTTTTTTAGTATTTTATTAGCTTTTAGGAGGGATTCAAGGGAAGTCGGCCAATAACCCGAAGATTCACCTTCAACTTGAGCAAACCGTAAGCTCGATGGTGTTTCCATGTTTCATAGGATTGCTTGGTTTCACATTTAGCATAATGGGTGCAATCCTTCGTGACAACAATAACAAATTTGAAATTATGCTATAACACTATTTTACTTAGAATCTATCCCTTTCAGATCATAGGAAGACATCTATAACAAATGAAGAGAATTTAATATTCTAATAGAACACTAATTTACTTAGAATCTATCCCTTTCAGATCATAGGAAGACAATTATAGAAAAGGAGAGAATTTAATTCCACTGGACTTGGAAGTATTTTGAGAATTTTAGGTATCTTAGATCCCCAACATGAAGAGAGTGAGAATTCTCAGAAAGAGAAACAAGAGTTAATTTAGAAAATTTTATATTTAGAAAAAATAGAGGAGGAGGAACTTGGTTTGATATGCATAAAATCAGAGCAATTGGAGGGAAATAAAAGAATCAAGGGAAGTTTTGGGCTTTCATAAAAATAACCCTAATAAAGAAAAACTAGATCGTGGGAAATCACCAAGAAATAGTAGAGGCAGGAAATCTCCATCAGACCTAAGGAAAAAAGATGGAGAAAAAAAGGATTAGCTGAAAATTACAAGCTTGTGGAATTTAGGGAAGGGGAAGGTCATTCCCTTGGAGAAATGAAGTTATTATTGTGAAATATTAGGAGAATTAATTCCCCTAACAAACAATGTTTGGTTAAAAATTGTATAAGAGCTTCAAAAGTAAAAGTATTCATTCTTCAAGAGACATAATTGAATGTATAACAAATGATAACCTTCAAAAATAAATTAGGTTTGTGGGAAGTACAATCAGTAAAAGCTATGGGAGCTTTAGGGGGTCTAGCTATGTTTTGGAACCTAGGGAGAGTGAGTTTTGAGAAGTTAGCATGAAAGAGGCATTGGCTAGCAAATTCTTTAAGAAATATTAATAGAGATCTTACTTTTGTAATACTAAATTTATATGGGCCAACTTATAATAACCAATAATACGACTTGTGGAGAGAGGTGGAAAACTTCTTTCAAAACACAAATCTACTGAAAATAATTTCTTATTAAGAGATTTCAATTGTTAGAAATAAGGAACACTAAGAGGGCGAGTGAATTAGTGTTATGAAAAAATTAGTTTTTTCACTTGTTCTTTTAAGCACTTAACAAATTTAATCAACAGAAGGATGCTAGAACAAATGAACAAGAACCACAAAATCATTATACCATATTTTTTGTATGTAGAAACCCTGTTAGGGAAAAACCCAAGGTGGGGAATGGACATACATTTAGGCTCACTAACTATAGCTCATTGCTCAAAAGGAGGCTTGCTACCTACAAAATCATTACCAAAATATTACATAAATGTTTGAGGTGAAGTACAACATCTACAATATGTAAATTTCATAAAACTTATCTCTCACTGCTCTAATACATTGTTCTATCAAAGATTCAAAGAACAAATCTCTATCTTGTGCACATGAAACTACACACATTCGATCACTAACACCTTTCACATATCTTAAATGATAAATTATTTATAATAACATGAAATAAATAAATTAATAGTTCAGTATATGAAAAGTGTGATGTAAACAATTAAATAAGGAAAATGAGTGTTTAAATTAGAAAATAGAAACATAAATTTTATTTTATTTTCCTTGTTTCAACAAATGGGATGGGTAAAGAAGGAAACTCTCCATATTGTTCATATTTGTTATGTATTGAGAGATATTAAATTGTCTTTTTCATTCAATCATAGAACATGGGAAGGTTGAAATAGGATCAGGAAGTGCTTTTTAATTTTTTTCATTGACATATCTAATAGTAAACATAACTAAAGAAGAAGACTAGAAGGAGAAAGTATGAGCCAAGGGCATCTTGCGAATCGGGAGTTAAAAACTTTGGTTAGAGCCAAACATTGGAAACAAAAAAAAAGAGGTCAAATATTTTGAAGGTTTAAAGAGAATTTAGAAATGGTGCCCATATTAAAAGTTGTTCTGTCCTTGCAGGATACTAAGAATTGGAAACCAGAATCTCATATTTTAAGTGATTAGGAAAGAGAGTTGAATTTGATAGGGAAACTAAGTATTCATCTCGTATAGGTTCAATAGAGAGAAGTGTCTCAATAAAAGATATGAAGTCTTCTCACTAATCATGTTTTGAGGTATCCCAAGATAGTGCCATAGAGGATTTTTTAGATCAAATCTTAGGAGAAGACTAGGAAAATAAATTCCCTTCCATTTCTTTGAAAATGGGAATAATTGGGAACATGTTCTCAACTCTAGTAAGGGTGAAAAGAGGTAGAAAATTAGGGAGTATAGAAAAAACAGAAGGAAAAGAAATTCACTGCATCGAATTCGCAAACAATTATCGTTTAGAGTCTTAAAATAGATAGGCGAAGATCTCTTAGTCTATTGAAAAAGAAACACTTCAAAATTTCATAGTCTATACCAATCAGGAAGTTTGAACCTTCAACCTCACCCATTTATTTAGAAAGAAAATAAAAAAAACATTCCATAGCAAATGGTTTGAAGCAAGATGAAATAAATAAAATAATTGGGTGTGGTGAACACTATTTTACTTAGAATCTATCCCTTTCATATCATAGGAAGTTAATTATAATAAAGTAAGAGAATTTGATTCTTCTAGAATTGGAAGTGGTTTGTGACTTTTTAGGTATCTTAGATCTAGAACATGAAGAGAGTAAGAATTATTAGAAAGAGAAACAAGAGTTAATTTAGAAAATTTTAGATTTAGAAAAAATAGAGGAGGAGGAACTTGGTTTGATATGTGTAGAATCAAGGAAATTGGAGGGAAATAAATGAATAAATGAAATGGAAGTTTTGGACCTCCATGAAAATAACCCTAATAAAGAAAAACCAAATTGTGGGAAATCACCAAAAAATAGGACAGGTAGGAAATCTCTATCAGAGCTAAGGAAAAAAGATGGACAAACAAAGGATTAGTTGAAAATTAAAAGTTTGTGGAATCTAAGGAAGGGGAAGGTCATTCCCTTGGAGCAATAAATTTATTATTATGAAATATTAGGGGAATTAATGCCCCTAACAAACTACATTTGGTTAAGCACCGAGAACTTCAAAAGTAGTAGTCATTCTTCAAGAGACAAAATTGAATGTACAACAAATGATAAGCTTCAAGATGAAATTAGGTTTGTGGGAGATTAAAGATTTGTGGGTGTTGATGAGTGGAAGGTGGAGTTATTTTTGGGCACCCAGGCCCTCTTCGTATTTGCATGTTTGATTTCACGCCTATCTTGAGTTCTTGTTTGATGTGCCATTTCTATGGGCATTTTTAGTTGTTTGTATGTTTTTTTTCCCTGTTGTTGTCTTTCCCTTATTTTCCTCATTGATGCTAGCATTGTTGCTTCTATCTCACTATACTTGGTTATTTCCAGTGTTTCCTATAGAGGTGGTCTCGTCTTCTTTCATGGTGGAGATGGTTCATATTGGACATAACATTTCTCCTATTGAGGTGGACACCGATGCTATGGCTGATGTTGGTGGGATGCTAATGGTGCCTTTTTTTGTGGTTGGCTTGGTACTAAGGCTAGTTTTATGGTTGTTTTCTCTCTGTTAGTCCCTATTAAGGTGGTGATATTGGAGGGTTTTATGTTCTTAGTTCTGGTCTTATTCAAGGTTAAGTTTATGGGGGCCTTTCTAAAACCCATGTGGGTTTCTTTTGTTCCTCTTACCCATTCTCATGGATCTCTCTTTGAGGTAATTTTCTCTCCTATTGAGGTGGAGTGGTTGCAAGGGTTTTGGGTTGAGGGCCTATCTAGGTTGCTGCTATTTATATTGTTTCATTGAGGAAGCTTGTCAACACCCAAATGAATTTCTTTGCAGGAGGTTTTGGGTGCCTTGTCAAAATCCTATATCCTTGAATGTTCCTTCAGGGTGAGCTATTATTGTTTGGGTATTGATTGGTTGTGGGAGCCTTGTGAAACCCACTCTCTTAGGTTGTGAGAGCCTTATAAAACCCATTCTCAAGGTTGAGGGAGCCTTGAAAAACCCTATGTCTCTTGTTCCTCTTAGGGACATGCTTGATGCTGGCAGTTTTCAAGGGCCCAGTTTGGCTGGGAATTACTTTTGGTTAGCTTCAGGCTTTGTTTGTTGTGGCCTGGAGATTCTATTACAGGTTATGGGAAACTGGGAAAACCCTTCTGGTTGGTTGAGGGTGCTTGATAAAACCCTCATTCTCTATCTTTTGAGGACTATTTTTTGTTGACTTAGATAATCTATTTTGGCCACCCTATGTTGTAATGTTTTACACTTGATGTCTGGCTAGTGTTTGGTTGGTTGTGGCTACTATATTTTTTCTATTTAATTTTTTTGAAACCTTTGAGTTTTGGGATATGGACACCCTTAATTCCTAAAGGTTTTAGGTCATTTCTAAACCCAAGGTTCACAACTAGGTAGTCTAGTCTATTGTTGATGACAACACTATGATTTTAAAGGTTTTGGGGCCCATTCAAAACCTATTTTACCCCAATAAAAAACATATCCATGTAGGGTATTACTTATGACTATTTTAACTAATTTCTCAATATAAGAGATTTTTCCTTATACCTTAACTTGCATTTCAATCTATTAGTTGAATAGAACCAATAAATCAAATACACCATATAGAAAACATATCAGAGGTTTTTTTGTATGTTGATATGGGTCTGATTATGCCACGTGTAGATCTGCAGTATGTGTTTGCGTTAGAGAATGCTCTTAGTTTGATTAGTTATCTATGTGTTCTATTATTCATCTACATTTTAATTTGCAGCCAAAAATGTGAGATGTGTTAGCATGTGCATTCCATTGGAATGTGTGTGAATTTATGTAAAGTTGATGTTAATGACATTGGAGACAATTTGGTGTGAAAGTCATTTTGTGAAGAGTTTTGATGATGATGTGACAGTGTTCTAGGATAGTGATTGATGTTAGATGTGTTTTCCATGATATTGGTTGCTTCACATAGAGGTTCAAGGATAATTTTTGTAGTGTCATAAAATAGCGACACTAGAAATTTTTGACCACATTAGGGTCCTCACACATGTGAAATCAAATCCCCTAGCCTGATCAGAGACAAGAGAATGGTCAACCCTCAGAATTTGCTTCTTCCTTGGCCTCCACACCACCTGTCTACACTCTTCCCTAGAGAAAGGTGCAGGAAAGGGACATGGTGCCCTTGTCCCCCCTAGAAAAAGGGCATGGCTCCCATGTCCTCCCAAGATAGGGGCGTGGCATCTCCATCCCTGCCCTATTTTGGGGCATGACCCTTTTTTGAGCTTGCATTGAAGGTTGTGCAGTAAGCGGGAAACTTCCCCAATTTTGGCCTGTGATGTATATCAGTTTCAATAACTCTAATTGACATGTATTTAAGTTGCATTTTCCCTCTCATTTTGGTAAGAGGGTCAAGTTGGATGAGTGGGAAGTTTACATGAGATCAAGCATTCATTTTGAGCATTGAGCATTCTCAAGTCTCCCTTCAAGGCTAGCTGTTTCATTCAAGTCAAGGATTCAACCATTGAAGAGGAGATTGATTCAAACATTCAAATCCACACAAACATTTATAGGAACATTTCTATCACAACCTCCCTTGAGGTGATTTACGTTTCATTATTTCATTTATATTTACTTACAAGTACTTTCTTTCTTTAATTGGTTAAATCTAAAATTGGGGTTTGACCTGAAGGAAAAATCCCAATCCCAACCCCTTTTCCTCTCTTTTCTGTGTGTAGGTTATAGGTCTTTGGTTGTACTTTTAGATTTAGACTCCATTTGCAGAGGCAAGAAAACCCTTTTTTGTTTGACAGATTTTTTGGAGGACCTTGTACATTCTCGCAATGGTCCCGACAACTTTTACTCAAATTCGCAGGGCAACTTTATCTCAACATATTACCACTAGATCTAGGTGCACAGCTTCATCCCATACTCCGATCTCAAGTTATAACCAGTTTTTGTCACTTTTGTACTACATAATTCAGTCAATTCCTTTCCATTTGCAATAGGAAGATGGGATCAACTTATCATTCCCATTTCATTCAGACTTCTATCTCCTCCTTTGTAGGTTGAATCTAATGAATTTTCCTCTCCTCTTCTAATGTAATAGGTGAAAAGTGTTTGAAGGGAAATCCATATTGAAACTCTCATCTCTCCTTGGAGGGAAAGGGTTTGTTTCCTCTTGATCTCTCATTCACATAGTTATCACCCACCAATACATTTTGGTGACATTACAGTTTGGTGAACCCAATGTCTTGCATGCTTTCCTTTGAACAAAATTTCATATTTTTCATTCGTAAGTTTAAATTTTCTGCAAACTTAGTGGTTAAGTCATTTGCTTGTGGTTATCTTAGATCTAAAAATTGTTTTGTTTCTCAAATTCAATTTCCTCATTGTCTCGTTCAATTTGCAAATCAAATTTACAAAATTAAGAGTTTACTTGTCAAAACCTTAATTTTCAAAAGCTATCTTGAATTTCGCTCATCTAAAAATTATAAAATTTGTCACGTTTTTGAGGTTAGCTTTGAAATATTTGTAATATATATCTCTAAAAATTTCAAAAAAAGTTGGTTGGACCATGTGCATTCCTACCACAGTCCTTGGCTTTTTTCCAGAAATTTCAGGACACTGTTATGAATGTATTTAATAGCCTAAATCTAGAAGATTGGCTAATTTTATCATTTTTTTATCCCTCTATAATTGGAAGTAGCTCCAATATTCAACATTTCAAACTTGAAGATTTTTTTTTAAATTAAGAGGCTAAATATAGCTTGCCCTGATTGTAAAAACTCTGATTTAAAAATTAAGTTTTATTCCCTTGGCACTAATTTTAAAATTCCAATTTCCTTTCATTTTTGGAAATTGTGTCATCGTCTTTCTCCAGCCAAGTTCAAATTGTGCAATCAATATTTTCTTAAATTTAATATTACTCAATTTTGTAATCTTTGTTCCTATACTTCAAAATTCAAAATTTAAAATTCAAATTTTCCCTCTAGTGCATGCGTTTACCACTATTAGTCCTACCTATACTATCCCCGTTAGACGAAGCATTAGAATTAAGGCCTCCAAAGGTTTAATTACTAAGGAGATGGAACCTAATTTGGGTGACTACTTTAATGAGGATCATGCTAATTATTCCCATCCTAATCATATGCCTATTCTCCTAATTGATGACTCCCATAATGAAGAAGAAGATTTAACTAGAGTCTCTATAGATCAACTTTCCACAATGGATAATAAAATTGATAACTTTCAACAAAGACTACCCTAATAGTTAAGCTCTTCCATTAAATGAAGGCATTAAGCACATGATTCAAATTGATAAGAATCTAATTGATATATTGTGTGGCATTGCACATATTGTTGATTCTAATGTCATGACTATCAAGAGTTGTGCTGAAACCCTAGGTTACTCACAACCTTCAACACAAGTCAATCTTTCAATTCCTTTGACTACTCTTATGACAAGTATTCCTACTTTTACCTCCAACATCATGGCAACTTGAACTCAAAATGTCAACCCTACAACAATTAGTCATGGGGGAAATCCCTCTTCTTCATTTAATCCTCTATCTTTACCAATGTCTTTCATAAGTATTCATGTTATACCTCAACCAATCAATATGACACAAGGGGGCCTTTCCTTCAACAACTTTGTTCCTCCTTTAAGTGTCAGTTTTCCTACCCAATCATCACCTGTGCCTACTTATCATAATGTCCCATCACTTTATTTTAAATTCATTCCTTCTTTCAATAACATCACACCACCTTCTCAATCAACTATGCCTAACATCAATTCTTCTACCGAAGTGATAATTAACAATCTTGTTCAGACTATGCCTTCCTTACAACAACAAATTGCTTCTATGAGTCAATCCAAGTTTGGTGTGACCACCTTTGATGTTGTGAGCCCACTTTGTCTTGATATTGTTAAAGTTGTGCCACCTAAACATGTTGAGATACCTCAACTAGAACTCTATAATGGAAAAGGTGATCCTCTTACATATGTCAAAACATTTAAAACCTTGTGTACCGATTTTTCTTATGATCAAATATTGCTTGCAAAATTGTTTACAAGAATACTAAGAGATAAGGCTTTACAATGGTATTGCTATTTTCCTTATTATTCTATCACTTCCTTTCAGCAATTAGCAAATGCTTTTATCCAACAATTTCAAAACAACATTGTTCCTAAAATCACTTTAACTTATTTAATGTATTGTAAACAAGGTGTTAACTAAAAAGTGACTGAATTCATTGGTAGATATAAGAATTTATTTTCACGTACCTAATAATTATATTCAATGAATTTTTATTTCTAATTTACAAATAGATATCAAGGGAAAACTTCTTTTATTTGAGTTTACTTCATTTCCACAATTGTGTGCAACACTCCACAATTATCAACTTGATGTGAGTCAAATGGAGCAATCCACTCCTATGGCTCTAAGTGATAAGGAGGAGAGTGTTCAGCAACCTTTTGTCAAGTTAAAACCGACAAAAAGCTTTATCAATTTTAATGATACAATCAACAACAACAATGTGAATGTTACAATAGGTGTGCCTTCTATTTCTAAATTTTTACAAAGAGAAAGACAATTTACTTCTTTAAATGAGTATTTACATAGTATTATGTCTCAGTTGTTGCAAAGAAATGTTATCAAAATTCCTCTTATAAAACCAGTTGATCCTTCCAAACTTGCATCCCCCTATTTTAATAACAATTCATTTTGGTAATTTCATCATCAGCCTTGTCATGATATTGAGAAATGTTTCGCATTAAAAAATAAAATTCAATATTTGATTGATAATAATACTATATATGTGGTAGGTGTGAATGATAAAGGGAATAAATCAGTAGCTCCTCCTAATCAAAATCGTAATATTTTCATTGATCCCTTACCTTCTCATACCCTCTAACGTTATTGAGATTGTGCCTAATTCTTTCTATTATGAGGAATTCACCTCTATCGTTCTGAACTTGGTAAATATGGTAGAAAAAAAAGATACACCTAAGGATCCCTGTGTTACATTTGACCCTAGTGATACCATTATATCACCTGATGGCCCCTTATACATAGTTCCGAAGGTTAAGGATATACCTTGCCATGGTGCCCTTATTGATCCCTCTTTCATGGTTAATGTCATCAGTGAGTAGTATATTTTCACGTTACGATTGCATAAACCAATATATGATGCCTCTAATGTGGTTGTGAAGTTATTTTATGGCTTCTCTTGTCCTACCATTGGCTCTCTCACCCTTCCTATTGAAGTTAATACTAAATTCATGGATGTTGACTTTGTTAGCATACCCTCTTCCAAGAAATTCCAAGTGAAGTTGGGCTACCCTTGGCTATCTTCCATGAAGTCTATTGCTTCTCCAATCCACAAGTGTCTGAAATTTCCTCACAATGGAGAAATAATAACCCTGAACCATAGCTTATTTCATCCATCCAATAGAACCCCCAATGTTACTAATGATTTATTTTGGCCTAAACAATTTTAATCTCTTCCATCAAGGAGCGATGCTCTTTCTCAATCTTATCAAAAATGGAAGAAATATATGATATTATCCTTAAGTGAACCTAGATCCCCAACACTTGACATTCCTATTATTCTTCAAGATGAGGTTCTTCCCCTCGTGGATAGAATTAATCTCCCTCCTAAGGAAGATCATCAACCTATTCCTATGGATGTGACTATATCTTCTCCTAAGAAGAACAACAATATTCTTCCTAAGATTAGACTTGTACCTTCTCCTCATGATGGACTTGGTCTTCTTCGTACCGAAACCAAAACCTTCAAATATCAAGGAGAGAACATTTGAAGCCCTACCTTGACTTGTCCTATCATTTTAGTGATTTTCATTTTGGAACTATTATGGATGCTTCATTTCTATGAATTATGGATACAAAATTTTAAATGATCCCAAGATTGGATAACAATGATATATTTATGCTTCATTTCTATGCATTATGGATATAAAATTTTATATGATTCTAGGATAGGATAGCATTGAGATGATGTATGTCATTTATTTGATTTGCAAGACTTTATTATGATGTTAGAAATATAATGCCTATCTTATGAATGGATGAAATTTATGAGGATTATCATTATTGCTTATGTGGATTGATTTGGATATATGGTGAATTGATTTGTATGATGGAAAAAAGTATGCAGAGTGATTGATTTGTATTCATATTTATATGTTTAATATTATATGAGGTTATTTGGGAATTACTAATGTGTAATTGAGATGCATAGGAAAATTATCCATGTGACCATGGAAACGATATGGAGAATGAAGCCCAGACCTTTGTAAGTTCGTAAAACCAGGGGTTGTCTATTTGGAAAAACAACACCCCGTATGTGTTGTATTTTATTCGTAAACATAATTGTTTGCAAGTGTGTTAAATTGTATTTATTAATTTGTTTAATCCAACAAGAGCCAATTTTGATGTGTAATTAAGTAATTTATTTTATTGTGTCACTTGACACATGTGCTGAATAGTGTTTTTATTTTGACATTTCTCTTGGAGGGAAATTGTTTCAACCAAAGCCTTTTTCAAATATTTGAGTGTGGTCCCAAATTTTCCTTGGGTAGAGATTCTTTGGAGTGGTCAACTCAGGTTTGACCCGTAGGTTAACTTCAGATGGGTTTCTAAGGAGTCAAATGGACTCCTAGGGTTAGTTTAGGGGATTTTCTAAAGGTCCATAGCGTATACCTATGGGTTAGGGGTATTTTTAGGCATGTAACCACTCCCATGTGACTAATTTGGCCCCTCAAAAATTTGTTTTCCCAAGATGAGAGAAAATCCATCTTGGAGGACTTCTTCTAGGTTAGCTAACTTTCCCTTCTTGTGTCAGTTTCCTCTTCCCCAGTCTCTCTTCCCTTCTTTCAAGTTTTCTAGTTTTACTAACATGTAAGAGGTTGGGAAGACCAACCAATGTGAGCTCTCACTCTATCCAAGAGGTTGGAAAGAGTGAGAGAATACTTCTTAAGCAAGGGTTTGAGACTTAGGAAGGTAATCACCCACTCTCCATCTTTGGAGAGTAGATCTTGAAGTTTTGAAAAGTTTAGTATAAGAATATTGGCTAAATCTTGAAAGGAAAGAAGTGTGGATTTGGGCAGCTCTACTCCAAACTATCCCTTGCATACCTTTGGCAAATTCAAGGTTGGTCTAATATCTTTCTATGCATATTGGAAAAATGTTTGAAAGATTGTATGTGTTTCATTGTTTTCTCCCTTAGTGTTTTTATTTGTGAAGAAAGATGTGTGATTTTTCCCTTGTTTTTGGTTAAGCATTTTATTTGTTTTTTGGGTGTATTCAAGGCCTAAATCACCCTTCGGAGGGTAGAGTGGCCTTGGGGTGGAGGGTTGTTTGATAACATTGAGATGGTGTATGTCATTTATTTGATTTGCAGGACTTTATTATGATGTTAGAAATATAATGCATATCTTATGAATGGATGAAATTTATGAGGATTATCATTATTGCTTATGTGGATTGATTTGGATATATGGTAAATTGATTTGTATGATGGAAAAAAGTATGTAGAGTGATTGATTTGTATTCATATTTATATGTTTAATATTATATGAGGTTATTTGGGAATGACTAATGTGTAATTGAGATGCGTAGGAAAATTATCCATGTGACCATGGAAACAATATGGATTATCAAGCCTAGACCTTTGTACATTCATAAAACTAGGGGTTGTCTATTTGGAAAGACAACATCCCGTATGTATCATATTTTATTCGTAAACATAAATGTTTGCAAGTGTATTAAATTGTATTTATTAATTTGTTTAATCCAATAAGAGTCAATTTCCATGTGTAATTAAGTAATTTATTTTATTGTGTCACTTCACACATGTGGTGTATAGTGTTTTGATTTTGACATGTCTCTTGGAGGGAAATTGTTTCAACCAAAGCCTTTTTCAAATATTTGAGTGTGGTCCCAAATTTGCCTTGGGTAGAGAGTCTTTGGAGTGGTCAACTTAGGTTTGACCCCTAGGTTAACTTAAGATGGGGTTCTAAGGGGTCAAATGGACTCCTAGGGTTAGTTTAGGGGATTTTATAAAGGTCCATACGGTATGCCTATGGGTTAGGGGTATTTTTAAGCATGTAACCACTCCCATGTGACTTATTTGACCCCTCAAAAATTGGTTTTCCCAAGATGAGAGAAAATCCATCTTGGAGGACTTCTTCTAGGTTAGCTAACTTTCCCTTCTTGTTTCAGTTTCCTCTTCCCTAGTCTCTCTTCCCTTCTTTCAAGTTTTCTAGTTTTACTAACATATAAGAGGTTGGGAAGACCAACCAATGTGAGCTCTTACTCTATCCAAAAGGCTTGAAAGAGTGAGAAGATTTCTTAAGAAATGGTTTGAGACTTAGGAAGGTAATCACCCACTCTCCATGTTTGGAGAGTAGATCTTGAAGTTTTGAAAAGTTTAGTATAAGAATTTAGGCTTGGTGTTGAAAGGAAAGAATTGTGGATTTGGGCAGCTGTACTCCAAACTATCCCTTGCATAACTTTGGCAAATTAAAGGTTAGTCTAATATCTTTCTGTGTATGTTGGAAAAATGTTTGAAAGATTGTACGTATTTCATTGTTTTCTCCCTTTGTGTTTTTATTTATGAAGAAAGATGTGTGATATTTCCCTTGTTTTTGGTTAAGCATTTTATTTGTGTTTCAGGTGTATTCAAGGCCTAACTCACCCTTGGGAGGGTAGAGTGGCCTTGGGGTGGAGGGTTGTTTAATAGCCTTAGAGTGAGAGGCTCTCTTTGGAAGAGAGTGATAAAAAGGGATTTTTGTGACCCTTGCTGCATAGTTATTGTTTATGCATTTGGGTGTCCTAAGGGGAGATATTATGGCTTGTATCCCTTGGGGGTCATAAGGATGTTGGGACAAGTTTGGAACTTGTCATGTGTTCTTGGTTACCTTGTGATGGCTTTGTGATGTGTTCTTGGTTACCTTGTGATGGCTTTGTGATGTGTTCTTGGTACTTAGTCCACCTTCACCCATGTAAAAATCACATTATGTGATGATGTTAAGCTCAGGGGTGGCTTCTAGTAAGCCTAGGTTGGGAGGTGAGCCTCCATGGTCACAACCTTAAGACTTTGTATTGCAGGTTTGTTTGGAAAGGAAGGAAAGAAAAGCTAGGAGTTGCTACTATCATCATTTGTTAGTATTGCTATTGTAAAATGTATTTATTTTTGAAGCCCTCATTTAATAGAATGAGAGGCTAAGTTGGGTATTCACCCTTTTGTAAAAGTTACTATGTTGAAAATAAAACTATTCTTTATACCATGATTTATTTAAAATGAAATGCATTCTTTTATTAAGTTTGTTATTGCAAGAAAGGAATGAAAGTAAAAATGGAATAAATTTTCTATAGTTTTGAGTTAAAATCTATTTGCATTTATTTCTTGAAAATAAAAGACATTTCTATCTGTTTATGCATATTGTAAAATGATGGAAATGAATGAATACTAAAGCATGAATGTTAGTGAAAGAAAATAAAACCCTTACTTCTATCTATTTATTTCCAAATGCAAAATATGGGTAAATGGATTTTGGAATGAACAATAATATTTCATTTTAGCATGAATATAAAGTTTTAAATGATTTTTGGGCATTATAGTTGTTGCTGCAATTTATTTATTTACGAAGTTATTTCTTTATAAAAAAAATGCAGAAAATAAAGGTAGATAAATTAATTTATTTCAAAGGTTAACTATATGGTATTAGAAGTAAAAAGAAATACATTTATTTCAATAGGTTATAAGTTTCTTTAAATGATTTAAAGAAAATACATATATGTTTTAGACTTTAGGAAATATTTTATATTCATTTACAAAAAGAAATAAAAATTGTTTAATATGCCTTGTATTAGTAGAAAATGCTAATATATTCATTTCTAAAAGGTTTTACTTTAAATCTAATAAAAAGGGGAAATTATATTTCTTTAAGGTTGTTGGTTTTATTTGACTGTCATTTTATTAATTTCCTCCATGATATATAGGGCGACAAACCCGTGTTGTGGACTGCAACCCACAAGGGGGGCAGCTTTGGCTGTTCCCTATGGGCAACGACCCTGTAATGCCCCGCCAGGAAACCCCTAAGGGTTTAAGTTAAAAACACTCAAATAGAGCGTAAAATTTTATTTTTTTTAAATAATAATTAAGAGCGTTAATGACAAGTTACAATAATAAGATACATTGGAGCTAGCTGACAACTTGGATATCACAGCGGAAGGCTAAAACGATCCTAAGGAGTTTCCCAACGCGATTACATCACCTTACACCTAACTCAACTTGCGTCAAAAGATCCAATAAACTGGTTATCTTAATTACGAGATAATGCATAGATCGTGATTATATAAGTGTTCAACGGTTGACATCTTATAACTATAGGGAACGTTCAATTACTTTGGTTGGTGAGGAGGCCATCGAGGGGGTTAATTACTCAATGCACTCTAATTTCATAATTACATTAAGAGGCCCCCAAAAGGGTTCATATGTTTAATATAATGAAGTTCATTCCTTGGGTTTGTGGTATCCATTCACAATTGATTTCATCCTTTAATGTTTAAAAATATGCCTATTGAGATTCATTCATTTAAGGTTAAACTACGATTAGTAAAGCGAGGATTCCTTCATTTGATTTTAAAATATTCACCCACATTTGATATATATTTCTTAAATATTAAAAGGTATGGTTAATAAGAAGAATTCGCTCCTTAAGGATTACTACAATTAATAGAGGGAGGTCCCTTCATTTGATTTCATGCATAGCCAACTGATGAGTTGAAATTCTTTTATGAAAGGTATAATGTGAGTAGCCATGGGATTCATTGGAAGTTTTAATAATTGCAAATAAATGGACTAATTTTTTTTTCATTAAGATGGATATGCATTAGGACACACGAGAGCATCCTTTAATTTAAAGTATCGTTAACTAGATGACATTCATCATTTCCAGATTAGGGTAATAAGATCATAATGACGTTCTTTTATTAGGATTTAAAATACAATTATCTTATTGCATGTCTCTCTTTTTTTTTGTTAAATGAAATTAATAGGAGAGGGATACTTTTACTAAGATTTAATGTATAAACAACTAATCAATTATTTCCCATTCTAGTTCAATTTTAGCAAACATGAGGGATTCCTTTTATAAGAATTAACATATGGGTTTTCTAGTTGAGTTCACCCAGTTATAGAAATAATCTGGTGAGGGTTATTGATTATAATTACAACATAAATTACTAAGTATATTGATTCAATATACAACATGAATACCTAATTGAGTCCACACGATTATCAAATTAATCTGGTGAGGATTATTGTTAAGATTAAAACGTGAAATAACTTAACAAATTCATTCAATGTAATGAAACATAATTGACATGGCGTGATTTATTTACTAAGGTAAAAAGATAGTTATTTATATGATGTTCGTCTTCTAGATTTCAATCTATGAATTGTGACATAAATTTTTAACTTTGTTTCCTTTTTACATTCATTCCATTTATATACTTAATAACAAGTTAATCCAATAAAGTATTCCAGCAAGATTCTTTCCACTATTACAATTTAAATTAACATTATCAAATTACTTTTTCCACAACTTTAATTTCAATATTTAAATACTTTGCCATATTCATAATTCACAACGTTTTATGAACTTAAATAACTACATTTACCCATATGAATAATGTTATGCACTTAAATTTGAATTCATTAAATTTCCACCATACACTTATGCAAGATTACAACCATTCATGATAATTTAAAACATAAAACAAGGTACACTAAAAACATCGCATAACACAGGTATGATCTCGGAGTTCACCCCGGATGGGCTACATCTCCGGGTCTACTCAACTGCAAGACCCCTTTGGTATTATATATAGTTAAGGTTACATATTTACATGTCTTTACAACTCTGCCCTTTAGGCGAACACATACACTATTCAACATCTACCTCGATTGATTATTACATAGTGATCCCTTTTAAAGCGGGTCAAATTGAATCATATCAAAAGAAGACAAACAAACCTAAATTCTATTGTTGACGGTACCCTAACTAGGGGCTTGACCAACTTGCAACCAAACACTGTCATGTCAAATCTTACCATTACATAACCAAATTCAATAATAGTAGTTCAATTCAGCATAAGCATTAACCGGTAGAGGTATTCGTTTTATCATATCGTTCTGACTAATAATGTCGATTCTTCGGTATACTAGCTAAATTAACTTATATTTAAAACTCATATTAAACCCCCCTTCACTACTTATTCCATGTCAATCATAAGTATTAACCTAAGTATGATGTAAACAACATGACATTCATAACTTGTACTTTAGTATGGATTTACCTAAATGTTAAATTTCTAAAACCCAAATATATTATTTAGCAAACAGAGGTTAAATAACATAAAAGAGATTGAATTTAGATATAAATAATATAAAGGAACTAAGTTTAATTCCCTTATATAAATCTTAAATTCACTTATCAACCTGAATTTTTTTCTTATTTTTGCATATTATACGCAAGCTTCGTGCTTACACACACACATACATACATATATATATATATATATATATATATATATATATATATATATATATATATATATATATATATATATATATATATGTATGTATATGAATATTATTCACTAAGTATAATTCCCAACTCTCCTTTTTTTTTTTTTTTAGTACCCATATTACTTAAAATGAATCCACATCATTCACATCTCTCTTTTTTTTTCTTTCATACCATGAATTCCCCAAAGCGAGTTTTAACCACAATTATAAACTTAATTTAAAGAGAAGCATCTCTGTTTTTTTTTAAAAACAAAAAAAATAAAGTGATTGGGCGCTGCCTCACGGGTCGCGCAGGGCTTCCCTGTGAGCCACCGTGGACACAGGGTTCCCTGCGGACACCGTGGTCGCAGGAACTTGCGGCCCATGGTGGATGCAGGGATTCCCTGCGGCCCACGGTGGACGCAGGGGAATACCCTGCGTGCCACTGAGCATGGGGCTAAGGAGAAATGGGGGAAGGGGGCGGCGACGGCGGTGCCAAACCCTAACCCGGTGAAATTTCTTCTTTTTTTTTTTGTTTTCCTATTTTTTTTTTGTGATTATTTCTTTGGTTTTCTCCTCAATAATTTTTTTGAATAAAAATCACAATTTAAAGCTAAAACGCTTTGAATGAATTTTGAGACAAACAATGCATACACAGTCACAGTCATGTTTTCATTTTATTTTATATTCTTCTTCTTTTCTTTTTCCAGATTGATTAAACTAAGAGTGGAGAAGATTTTCTCTTTCTCCAAAATATCCCAAAAAAAAACATGGTCAATCTTAAAACCAAGAACATCCAAGCTTAAAAGAACAACTACAACTATTCTTCAAAGAAAAACTCATTCATGAGTAATATCCTCCTTTTTTTTTTTTTTTTTAACAAGAAATAGAAAGGTAGATTCGAATCCTACCTCATAGTGCAATTCCGGGCATGAATCTTGATGAAGAGTTTCCCCAATCTGCTGCTCCAATGCAAATCCCCCCATTTTTCTCCAAAAAAAACTCCCAAGCAAAAGAACCCCCAAAATGCTTACAAAACTAGATTAAAAAGAAAAACCCTAATTTTGCCCTAATTTTCAATTTCGAAATTAGGCATTTGTTTTTAAAATAAAATGAATGAAAATCCCAAATGGAAGTCATTCCTTTCCATTATTTATTAATCTTATTTGTTTTCCCTTATTAAAATTAAAATGCTTCTTTTTCTTATTGAGTTTTAAATTTTTAATTCCTTAATATTAATTTTAGACCTACTTTTATATTTCGGAACTATTGACCCGGGGTAAGGCATTTGATTAATTTAATTTTCTAAAAGTCAAACTTTTATACTATATCGACTTTACAAGTAAAGAGGAAATAATCTCGTTTAATAATAATAATTTACCCCTTTTTTTTTTTTTCCAAAATGCGAAAATGAGTAATTTATTTCTATCTCCCAAATGACTTTAAAATTTTTCCTTTCTAAAACGTATAACTCAATAAATTCGTTATTTTAAAATTAGCTATTAAATTAACTCGCTATAACATAATAAAGCGACATTTTTAAATAAATGACTAATCTAATGCAAGAGTCTTGTTTATTCAAATTTCTCAACTACAAATGCATAAATGTTACAAATGCATAAATGAGCACACTAACCCCAGTTATATACCTTAAGCTTGCTACAATAACAATTTAAAACAATCTCTTTAAATTAATGATTACTCATATAAAAGAAGCTACCTATTTAAATTCCTATATCACTATTGTGTACGCCTACTCATTAATTTTGAATTTAATACTTAGGATAACAAACCTCACTTACCTCGCGCAAGGCATGCAAATCGAGGAATTCCTCCAAGTCTCTCGACATGCATCCCAATGAAATGCAAGCCCCCACGAATCCACACACGATGCTCACCTAACCATGGCTAAGGCAAGATGAGAGTTATATGACCACTAAATCCGAATTCTAAAGATGAAGGAGCATACTCAACCTTGCAAATTCCAAAGGAGATGAACCTTGCCCTAAGCGGTGTTATACCTGCAATCTCCTGCACTCATGAATTCATACAAGCATGCATATACAAATACATATTCAATGAAGGCGTTAGCTCAAGATTTATCACAAGGGTTAGGAAACAATTACATTTACACGAGAATCGATGCAAAAGCACAATAATAAGTATGCACAATTTATTTCTATTATCTAAACTACACATTGGATATCGGTTAATCTATCATTCAAGAATGCCACATAGGAAGTCAATCAAGGTTAAACGGGTTTTAAAAGTCCGACTAGGGTATGGGCATTACAGACCCGCAGTGGTATCCATAGCTGGACTGTGGGCCACAACCCACAGTGGGGGTCACTTCGGCTGTTCCCTGTGGGTGGCGACTGCACCCGCACTATGGGCTGCAACTCAAAGGGGGTGGCTTTGGCCGTTCCCTATGGGTGGCGCGCCACAATAGTGGCAATAGCCACACTATGGGTCATGACCCATAGGCATGGCTGCGGTCGACCTTGTGGGGAGCCCCAACAAAAAAACACTTGTGAATAACACCCTCCACCATTGTTTTGCCCACCCTACATAACACATAAAACCCTAACCCGGTTCGGGTTAGGGTAGATGGGAAGCTTAAAAAAAATAGAATGGTGGGTTAATTTAATAACTTTTTAATTAGGTTTTCATATGTTAATTTTAATGTTTAGTAAATGAAAAAGGGGGGGAAACCCTATTCAAAATTTGAGTAGGGTATCCCCATATATATTTGGAAAACTAAATGATTATATTTTTACTTAAATCATTAATTTTTAAGGCAATTAATTTTAATACTTCTTATATATTTATTTATATATAGTTAAGTGTATATATATATGCATAAGAATGTGTATGTGTAGATTTAGTTTGAGTATTCTATATATATATATATATATAATAAATGCTATATATAAAAATATAGGTATATATGTATATGTATAAGATGTTTAAATAGATCTGGAATGGAAATTGCTATTGGAACTCAGACCAAAGGAAACAACTTTAATTTGAACTTCAATGAGAAGGCTTAATTGATGGCATATATTGATGAAAGTTGGATATGGCATAAAAGGATGTGTCATGTAAATTTTGATTGCATAGTGAAGATCACTTAAACATAGGTTGTTAGAGATTTTCCCAATATTGTTAAACCTCATAATTTGGTATAGAAAATATTAAGACATGGGAATTAGTTTAGATAAGATGAAAATTGGATAAAAGAAATGGAAGAAGAATTAAGATCATTTATTGAAGCAAGGAAGAAAATCGGATAAAAGCAATGGAAGAAGGATTAAATAAGATAGAAAAGATTAAGACATGGGAATTAGTTACTAGACCTAAAGACAAGAATATTATTGGAACTAAATGGGTTTTCAGGAATAAATTAAATAAGGAAGGTCTGGCTATGAGGAACAAGGCTAGATTAGTTTATAAAGGATATTCATAGGAAGAAGGATTTGATTATGGAGAGACTTATGGTCCAGTTGCAAGAATTGAAGCGGTATGACTATTTATGGTCTAATCTGCACACAAGAACTACAAAGCATATCAGATGGATGTCAAACATACATTTGTAAATGGATACCTAGAAGAGGAAGTCTACATTGAGCAGCCTGATGGATTTTCTTTTTCAGAAGACAAAGACATGGTTTGTAGATTGAAGAAATCTTTATATGGACTAAAACAAGCCCCTAGAGCATGGTATGCTAGATTAGACAGATATCTTTTAAAGATTGGTTTTAGCAAAGGTAATGCTGCTACTAACTTAAATTACAAAATTGAGCAGGATGACATATTTCTTATGATATCATTTTTGGAGGTGAATAAATTCTATGCATGAAATTTGCTAATGATATGAAGAATGAATTTAAAATGTCTATGATTGGTGAGATGAAATTTTTCTTTTGTTTGTGGATTACTCAGACTAATAAAGGTATTTTAATTTGTTAAACTAAGTATGTGAAGGAGTTACTTAAGAAATTTGGACCTGAGAATTCTAAACCTGTCGATACTCCTATGATAAGCGGTTGTGAATTTTCAAAGGATGATTAATCTCCTAAAGTAAATCCAAGCAGATACAAATCGATGATTGGTGGATTGTTGTACCTAGCTCAAACTAGACCTGATATAATGAACATTGTTTGTATTACTTCTAGATTTCACTCAGATCCTAGAGAAACTCATGATATTGTTGTTAAGAGGATATTCAAATATTTGGTATGTAAAACAGAGTTTGGGCTATGGTATCCAAAGAATGATGACTTCATATTATGTCCCTATATAGATTTTGATTGGATAGGAGATGTGGATGATCAAAAGAGAACTATGGGTGGTGTATTCTTTCTTGGAAAGAAGTTGGTTTCATGGCTTAGCAAGAAACAATCATGCACTTCATTGTCTAATGTTGAAATAGATTATGTAGTTGCTGCTACCAACCGTACTAAGATTTTATGGATAAAACAAATGCTAAAAGATATAAGGATAATTTATGATAAGCCTACTATTATTCACTATGATAATACTATTCCTATTGATATGTCAAAGAATCTGGTATTTCAATCCAAATCGAAACACATTTCTATAAGGTATAATTTCTTGAAGGAAAAGGTTGAAGTAAAGGAAGACAGATTGGTTTATGTGCCTACTAAGGAACAGATTGTAGATATTCTAACTAAACCATCACCTAAAGATACTTTTGAATATCGGAGAGACTAGTTTGGGCTCAACACCCCTCTAGAAGAGACTTCGTGATGCAGGCATATATCAATCAGTTCATCTGATCAGACATATCCTTCTGATCGAGGCTGATGAGATGTTGCTACTACTCAAGGGGAGTAGTCAACTATTTGGTTTAGTATTTTGGTTTGATATTTGTCCTTTGTTATTGATGTCAAAGGGGGAGAAGGTGTTTATGTAAAAAACTATCAATATTTTGGGAGAAGGTGTTAATCTAACGGGGAGAAATATATTTCAAATCAATTTTTTGGGAGATTGTTGGTATTCCTTGGCACTTGGATGTTTTTCACATTCAATGTTGCCATCAATGCCAAAGGGGGAGATTGTGTTGGAATATGTTGGATTTGGTTAAGTGTTGTCATTGATCACAACACTATATCCCAGTTGGACCTATCCCAGTTAGTCTTGGTGATCATCTTAGTTTTAATTTTGATCTGGTATGATCAGAATCTCTGGATTCAATTTTGGATGTTTATTTTGGATGGTTATATGGTTTCCATATTCTATTGGTTCATAATTTTGTGCTCTGGTTGCTAATGCTTTTGTTCCCGATTGATATTTCTTGGTAACATTTAGCTTTACCGGTAAGCGATATTTGATGATTTGGCTAGATGATTTTGATCTGAGTTATGGGAAAGGTTTCTATTGTGATAAAGATGTTTCTTGATCATGTCCTAACTTTTTGGTAGTGTTGCAATGGTTGGCGTGCTGTTATAATGGTCCTATGTAGATCTGGTTAGACTTTTTGTTATTTCACTGAGGGTTTGTACCTATTGTTGGATTTTGGTCTTAACCGAAATTCAAGTGGATGTAATTGTTTAGGAACTTGAATTAGGTCCATGATATGTAATGTAAATCATAATATTGGTCTGGTGGTATCGTGTGATGTAATTTTTGTAATTATGGGTTTATGGGTTTAGGGTCTAGCTGACCTTGTCAATAAGGTTGATGATCTGTATTTATAGGTGACTAATTCAAGTAATCGTGGAATGGTTTTTGGGATCGGTGGTTATATCTACATTATCAGAGAAAGGATTATGTTGAAATAGAGTCATATCATTTTTGGTGAAGGATTTGCATTGTAGGGTAGACATATGTGCTTAACTGAAATTGTATCAAATATTAGTAGATTATACTTTCATAGTTTATTATTTCCAAATTATAGTCCAATGATTTGTAAGTTAGTGAGACTTTTCTTGTTATGAGCAATGCACTCTTGTCGGTTGGCCTGATTGCAAGGTCAATCCCCATTGTGATTATTTCACATTCTACTGCAAAAGTATAATCTGATTCTGGGAAGAATTTCCCACCGTAGTTTATCCCCTTACAAATTTTTCCACATCAATATATTAGTGTCATGTGTGTTTTTCTCTCATGGTTTATCTTTCATTATGTTGTGCTCTGATATAAAGTATAAAATTGAATTAACTGTTGTACTTGTGAGAAAACTGTTTCACCCCCGCCCCTCTTAGTTTTCTCCCGATATCAGAGCATTCCAACATACCTAACTACCACCTTGCATATTTAAGTACATTAACAAAATTCAGGCAAATGCATGTTCATCATGCCAAAATTCAAAAAATTGAAACAAAAAGAGAGATATCTCCAAAGGCTCAGACAGAACCAGCATCCATCTCCTCAACAAATTTATTAACCACAACTCCTACTCCCAATGACATGTAGCAATTTTGTGACAATGGGGTATGCAAATTGGCATCGATATTATCTAGGACAACATCAATCTCACAGAGAAAATAGTTCTTGAAGATCATTTGAGCTATTTTCTTTACTCATTACTTACTCACCCCCATATATACCAGCATGATGATGAACATGTCCAGGATATCAGAGTTTACCCAATACTTGTGTTAAGCTCTGATAAAAACCCCATCCAAAATTCTTTTTACAATATGTAGTATTAGCGGGTGCTTCATGGCCATGACTGCTAGGAGATTTTTATCAGAAATTTCCCCCAAGAAGGCCATCTATCAGTTGGTGGACTCCAGCATTATAGGCGTATCCATCCCTAGAAACCCTAGCACCCTATGCCCAATCACACCGCTATAGCTCAAATTCACCAGGCAGTATGTGAAAAATAAGAATGGGGTGCTATAAATAGACCAAGCATACATTCTAATGATTGCCAAGGTGACATAAGATGATTGCCTGTAAAGTAAGGAAAACAATTATCTCATTGATCAAGAAGGACGAGGGTGATGTGTCATGTGGGAATAGCAAGCATAGTTGAGGTATGATGTTTTCATGGTACTATATAATCTTGTAGTGACAGACTGTGTCACCGCTTTAGCTAGACTGTCCGCTATCACATTCCCTTCCTAGTAGATATGACTTATATGAAACTCCTCCAAATCATTCAAAAGAATGATTTGATTGGTCGGAGCCATTGGTTGGGGATCCAACATGGAGTTTCATTTTTCCTAATCGCATTTACCACATTTAGGGAGTGACCTTCCAAATGGATTTTTTGGGCCTCACTACAAATCCGAACCTGTAGGCCATGTAATGTAGCATGAAACTTTGCTAAAGTGTTTGTGGAATGATGAATGTGTTCTGAAACTTCCATTAGGGAATTTCTGAATTCATCACGGATAACACACCCAATGTCACTAGGGCCTGGGTTGCCCAAAGAAGCCCTAGCAAAGTTAATCTTGATCGAACTAGGATCAGGTGTATCCCATTGAACTAGGGGTCTGGATAAAAGTGGGGGGTTGGAGGAACTATTCCCAAACAAAGGTAGATCAGAAAGACTTGGGAAGGTGAGTTTTAGTCTACAATCCTAACCTTTGTATACATTTCTCTTTAATGTCTTCCCTTTTGTAGATTCATTGATTAGAGAAATCAAAGAGGTTTCTATCTTCTGACATAGGGCCTCTGAAGCGATGAGCTTGTCCTGAAAAATGCGCCTATTGCGCTCCTTCCATATTTTAAACTAGACGTGAATCCGAGCTTGGAATGGGCAATAAAGGTTTAATTTTTGCATTAAATTACACCAACACTTTAATCTATTGTACTATTACTAATTATACATTAGTAAAAATAGATGTCTAAGAAGCCTTTTACATTTATTTTTTCATATTTTATAATGCTATTTTTATTTTCAATTTTTGTTTGTTTATAGAAACCCGTATAATTTATTATTATATTTTCATTATTTTTAATACCTGTAAATTTTTGTGATATCTCATCCTTACTTATATTTAGATTATTTTAGTTATTATCCGTTCCCTTTTTCTTTTTTTCTCAATTTGGATAAAATATAAAATTATTATAGTTTTATTATTTTTCTCTCTTTTTTTGTGTTAATCTTTTCTTTCTAATTATTTTATGTTTGAATTATTATCTTACTATATATAAATATTGCATTAAACTTATAAACATATTTATATGTATTTATATATGTCTATGAACAGTGGTTAGTTTTTAAAAAGTCGTTTTCCTCCCCTCTTGTTGATGCTCTTGCGGCTCTTTCATCTCCTTCCCCTGCTCTCTTTGCCCCTACGCTTGGGTGGTGTTTGCTTGGTGGGGCTCTATTTCGGTCCTTGAACTTGTCGAGCCTCCCTCCTATTGGTGTCTTTGACCTTCACGACTCTTCTCTCCCTCCTCCCTATGCAGCATTTGGTTGTTGATGGAGGCTCTCTTCTATCTTCACCCATGCCCTCTGCATAGGGGTTTCGTGTTGGGTCCCCCATGACTGGTGTCTTTGACCCAATTTTGGATTTGGAGGACCTTGCTACCACTACTAGGGATGCTTGGGGTGAAGATGCTCTGCCCATGCCCTTTGCTGGAAAGCGTAGCTTTTCTCAGGTGGCTAAATATGCTGCCCAATGCTCTAAAGGGGTTTGTCCTCTTCCTTGTGCCAAGACCTCTCCTGTTGTGGTTTGTTGCCTTGAGGTTATGAAGAGTGTTGACTTCTATCAATGCATCACTTTAGCTTGCAAATTTACTGGGTTTTGGCCTTCCATCCCAAACCTTCATCATTGGGTGAGTAGTTCTTTAGGCCCATTATTTCTTATTTCATTGAGCTTTTCCCTTGTGCTAATAGTTTTTTTGTTGCCTCCTTTACCTCTATTCATGATCATGATTTGATTTTAGGTAAGATATGGACTTAGGGGGATCACTCCCTCTCTATTAAGCCCTAGACTCCTTCCTTCAACCCCCTTGTGAAATCTCTCTCTGTTTATCCGGTTTGGGTCCACCTCCCCAATCTCCCCTTCCATTTTTGGGAACCTTTCCTTTTTTGAGGCCATCGGTAACTCCATTAGAAACTTCTTGAAGGTTGATGATGTCATGTTCTCCATGGGTCATTCTACCTTTTCTCGCCTATTAATTGATGTTGACATATCTCTGGCCCTCCCTAGGGATAAGGTTCTTATGGTTGGGGATAGGCCTTGGACTCAACCGCTGGATTATGAAAGCCTCCCTTTTTGTTGTCGAAGGTGTCTCTCAATGGGTCACCTTGTTTCTGACTATTCTCTCTCTTGTCGTAAAGGTGTTGCTACCATGTGGAAGGATCCTACGGAAGATGAATTGATGATTAATGTTTTAGATTCTGTTTCGGTTGATTCATCTCAAGATGAGGTGCCTCTTACTATTGATGAAGCCCTGGTTGATGTTACTATAGTGGTGGACCCTTCCGCCTCCTTGGTTCCTACACTCATTTCTCCTGCTCCTCACCTGAACTCTGCTCCTGGCGATTGTTCTCTTTCTACTGCTCAACTGCAAGAGTAGAGTGGCAGTGACTCTGTAGGAGTCTTCCCTGCTTGATTGTTCTTTGAAAGTTCCTAATGATAGTTTTTCCTAGATGGTTGTTTGTCGTAGGTGGAAAGGAAAATCTAACCCCCTTTCCCAAGCCCCCCCTTGTCATGTTTTGGGTTTTCCTCCCCCCTCTTGATTTAGGTTGGGTTGTTGATGGTTTTGGATGTTGGTTTGGCCTGTCCAACTTTATTCTTTTGGGGTTTGCACCCTTGCTTGGTCTATTTAATTTTGATAGCCTTCGACTTTGTAAAGGGTTAGCGCCCTAGTTAACACTGCTTTTTAAAAAAAAAACAATTATTAATATTATATTTTATGAAATATAAAATTGTTAAAGGCTATCAATATTTGTTTATATAAATATATATATTAAAAAACTAAAGAATTATATTATTAAAATCTCTTTAACTAAAAATACTAAATTCTTGACAATGAATTAAATGCAACGCACCTTATGCATTGTTATTCCCTTTCTAATAAGTGACTGGTATTTTTTTAACATATCAACACTTAAATTTATATTTTTTCTAAATTTTGCTTACTTGAAGTGGTGATATAATATTATTTCCTTGATTATCGATGATTTTTTAAAAAGATTATTTTGATGCCTATACATTATAATATAAATGTTGAATATATAGGTAGACGATGTAAGACAAATAAGCTCATCCATAAGTTTTAAAATAATATTCCCCTTTTTGCTCAGTAGATATTTCAAAACTTGCAAAATGGGATCATAGTGAATTTTAAAACTCATGTCTATAGATATCTGACAAATAGTATTAAATACAAGTTAGAAGTGCAAAAAATTATATATCTATATATATTAAATTAAATTTTATAGCTACATAGATCAATAAGAAGAATAAAGAAAATGATACTTTCATGATTATTAAAAAAAATTAAATTCAAGACTATAAGATTTTTGTTTAGAAATTTTAATTTTGTTTCTATAACTTTAACTTCTCCAAGCGAAAGGAAAAAAACAACAAATCAATTCCAATCATAGACTGATCTTAGTGTCGCATGACTACACCTGCAACCTAAACATTCATATCATATTCCCATCACATTCTAAACATTCATACTTCACAGTCAAGCTGAACTGATTAGGTGTGACAACTCCTATCCCCAACACAAAAAAAAGAATGATTCAGAAGATTGTTCAACAATTGAGACCAAAAATGGTCAAAAAGGAGGAAGAAATGCATAATTAAGCTTCCTTTGCACTTGAAGACGATTCAAATTCCCTTGGCCCTAATTTTAAAATTCCAATTTCCTTTCATTTTTGGAAATTTTGTCATCCTCTTTCTCCAACCAAGTACAAATTGTGTAATCAATATTTTCTTAAATTTAGTATTACTCAATTTTGTAATCTTTGTTCCTATACTTCAAAATTCAAAATTCAAAATTCAAAATTTAAAATTCAAATTTTCCATCTAGTGCATGAGTTTCCCACTATGAGTTCTACCTTTACTATCCCCATTAGACGAAGCATTAGAATTAAGGCCTCCAAAGGTTTAATTACTGAGGAGATGGAGCCTAATTTGGGTGACTTCTTTAATGAGGATCATGTTAATTATTCCCATCCTAATCATGTGCCTATTATCCCCATTGATGACTCCAATAATGAAGAATAAGATTTAACTAGAGTCTCTATAGATCAAATTTCTACAATGGATACTCAAATTGATAACTTTCAACAATGGATATCCCAAGAATACCCTAATAGTTAAGCTCTTCCATTAATTGAAGGAATTAAGCGCATGATTCAAAGTGATAAGAATGTAATTGATATATTGCATGGCATTGCACATATTGTTGATTCTAATGTCATGACTATCAAGAGTTGTGCTGAAACCCTAGGTTACTCACAACCTTCAACACAAGTCAATCTTTCAATTCCTTTGACTACTCTTATGACAAGTATTCCTACTTTTACCTCCAACATCATGGCTACTTCAACTCAAAATGTCATCCCTTCAACAATTAGTCATGGGGGAAATCCCTCTTCTTCATTTAATCCTCCATCTTTACCAATGTCTTTCATAAGTATTCATGTTATACCTCAACCAATCAATGTGACACAAGGGGGCCATTCCTTCAACAACTTTGTTCCTCCTTTAAGTGTCACTTTTCCTATCCATTCATCACCTATGCCTACTTATCATAATATCCCACCACTTTATTTTCAATCAATTCCTTCTTTCAATAACATCACACCACCTTCTCAATCAACTATTCTTAACATCAATTTCACTACCGAAGTGATAATTAGCAATCTTGTTCAGACTATGCCTTCCTTAAAACAACAAATTGCTTCTATGAGTCAATCCAAGTTTGGTGTGACCACCTTTGATGTTGCGAGCCCACTTTCTATTGATATTGTTAAAGTTGTGCCACGTAAACATGTTGAGATACCTCAACTAGAACTCTATAATGGAAAAGGTGATCCTCTTACACATGTCAAAACATTTCAAAACAACATTGGTCCTAAAATCACTTTGACTTATTTAATGTATTGTAAACAAGGTGTTAACTAAAAAGTGACCATTTTCATTGGTAGATATAAGAATTTATTTTCTCCAATTTATTTTCATGTACCTGATAATTATATTCAATGAATTTTTATTTCAAATTTACAAATAGATATCAAGGAAAAGCTTCTTTTATTTGAGTTTACTTCATTTCCACAATTGTGTGCAACACTCCACAATTATCAACTTTGTGTGAGTCAAATGGATAAATCCACTCCTATGGCTCTGAGTGATAAGGGCAAGAGTGTTCAACAACCTTTTGTGAAGTTAAAACCGACAAAAAGCTTCATCAAGTTTATTGATACAATCAACAACAACAATGTGAATGTTACAACATGTGTGCCTTCTATTTCTAAATTTTTGCAAACAGAAAGATAGTTTACTTGTTTGAATGAGTATTTACATAGTATTATGTCTCAGTTGTTGCAAAGAAATGTTATCAAAATTCCTCCTATAGAACCAGTTGATCCTTCTAAACTTGCATCCCCCTATCTTAATAACAATTCATTATGGCAATTTCATCATCAGCCTAGTCATGATATTGAGAAATGTTTTGCATTAAAAATAAGATTCAATATTTGATTGATAATAATACTATATCTGTGGTAGGTGTGAATGATAAAGGGAATAAATTAGTAGCTCCTCCTAATCAAAATTTTAATATTTTCATTGATCCCTTACCTTCTCATACCCTCTAACGTTATTGAGATTGTGCCTAATTCTTTCTATTATGAGGAATTCACCTCTATCGTTCCAAACTTGGTAAATATGGTAGAAAAACAAGATACACCTAAGGATCCTTGTATTACATTTGACCCTAGTGATACCATTAGATCACCTGATGGCCCTTTATACATAGTTGCAAAGGTTAAGGATATACCTTGCCGTGGTGCCCTTATTGATCCCTCTTTCATGGTTAATGTCATCAATGAGTAGTATATTTTCACTTTATGATTGCATAAACCAATATATGATGCCTCTAATGTGGTTGTGAAGTTTTTTTATGGTTTCTCTTGTCCTACCATTGGCTCTATCAACCTTCCTATTGAAGTTCATACTAAATTCATGGATGTTGACTTTGTTATCATAGCCTCTTCCAAGCAATTCCAAGTGAAGTTGGGCTACCCTTGGCTATCTTCCATGAAGGCTATTGTTTCTCCAATCCACAAGTGTCTGAAATTTCCTCACAATGGAGAAACTGTAACCATGAACCATAGCTTATTTCATCCATCCAATAGAAGACCTGATGTTCCTATTGATTTATTCTGGACTAAACAATTTCAATCTCTTCCATCAAGGAGCGATGCTCTTTCTCAATCTTATAAAAAATTGAATAAATATATGATCTTATCCTTAAGTGAACCTAGATCCCCAAAACTTGACATTCTTATTATTCTT
The DNA here is from genome assembly GCF_030272615.1 of Cryptomeria japonica. Taxonomy (NCBI): domain Eukaryota; kingdom Viridiplantae; phylum Streptophyta; class Pinopsida; order Cupressales; family Cupressaceae; genus Cryptomeria; species Cryptomeria japonica. The sequence continues at coordinate 437,581 of NW_026728897.1, read as the reverse complement.
CAAGATGACATTCTTCCCCTCATGGATAGAAGTAATCTCCCTCCTAAGGAAGATCATCAACCTATTCCTATGGATGTGACTATATCTTCTCCTAAGAAGAACAACAATATTCTTCCTAAGGTTAGACTTGTACCTCCTCCTCATGATGGACTTGTTCTTCTTCCTACACCTAACATTCCTCCTTTCTATGATTTAGTTCCACCTCCTCCCTCTAATAAAGGGAAGAGGCCCGCTTCTCATCTTGTTCAACTTAAAAGACCTCAACCTAAACCTTCAAATATCAAGGAGAGAACATCTGTGGCCCTACCCTGGCCTGTCCTTTCATTTTAGTGATTTTCATTATGGAACTATTATGGATGCTTCATTTCTATGAATTATGGATACAAAATTTAATATGATCCCAGGATTGGATAACATTGATATATTGATGCTTCATTTCTATGCATTATGGATATAAAATTTTATATGATTCTAGGATAGGATAACATTGAGATGGTGTATGTCATTTATTTTATTTGGAGGACTTTACTATGATGTTAGAAATATAATGCATATCTTATGAGTGGAATAAATTTATGAGGATTATCATAATTCCTTATGTGGATTGATTTGGATGTATGGTAAATTGATTTGTATGATGGAAAAAAGTATGCAGAGTGATTGATTTGTATTCATATTTATATGTTTAATATTATATGAGGTTATTTGGGAATGACTAATGTGTAATTGAGATGCGTAGGAAAATTATCCATGTGACCATGGAAACAATATGGATTATCAAGCCTAGACCTTTGTACGTTCATAAAACTAGGGGTTGTCTATTTGGAAAGACAACATCCCGTATGTATCATATTTTATTCGTAAACATAAATGTTTGCAAGTGTGTTAAATTGTATTTATTAATTTGTTTAATCCAACAAGAGTCAATTTCCATGTGTAATTAAGTAATTTATTTTATTGTGTCGCTTCACACATGTGGTGTATAGTGTTTTGATTTTGACATGTCTCTTGGAGGGAAATTGTTTCAACCAAAGCCTTTTTCAAATATTTGAGTGTGGTCCCAAATTTGCCTTGGGTAGAGAGTCTTTGGAGTGGTCAACTCAGGTTTGACCCCTAGGTTAACTTAAGATGGGGTTCTAAGGGGTCAAATGGACTCCTGGGGTTAGTTTAGGGGATTTTATAAAGGTCCATGTGGTATGCCTATGGGTTAGGGGTATTTTTAAGCATGTAAGCACTCCCATGTGACTGATTTGACCCCTCAAAAATTGGTTTTCCTAAGATGAGAGAAAATCCATCTTGGAGGACTTCTTCTAGGTTAGCTAACTTTCCCTTCTTGTGTCAGTTTCCTCTTCCCTAGTCTCTCTTCCCTTCTTTCAAGTTTTCCAATTTTACTAACATATAAGAGGTTGGGAAGACCAACCAATGTGAGCTCTTACTCTATCCAAAAGGTTTGAAAGAGTGAGAGAAGATTTCTTAAGAAATGGTTTAAGACTAAGGAAGGTAATCACCCATTCTCAATCTTTGGAGAGTAGTTCTTGAAGTTTTGAAAAGTTTAGTATAACAATTTAGGCTAAGTGTTGAAAGGAAAGAATTGTGGATTTGCGCAGCTGTACTCCAAACTATCCCTTGCATAACTTTGGTAAATTAAAGGTTGGTCTAATATCTTTCTATGTATGTTGGAAAAATGTTTGAAAGATTGTATGTATTTCATTGTTTTCTCCCTTTGTGTTTTTATTTATGAAGAAAGATGTGTGATATTTCCCTTGTTTTTGGTTAAGCATTTTATTTGTGTTTCGGGTGTATTCAAGGCCTAACTCACCCTTGGGAGGGTAGAGTGGCCTTGGGGTGGAGGGTTGTTTAATAGCCTTAGAGTGAGAGGCTCTCTTTGGAAGAGAGTGATCTCAAGGGATTTTTGTGACCCTTGTTGCATAGTTATTGTTTATGCATTTGGGGGTCGTAAGGGGAGATATTATGGTATGCCTTGGGGGTCATAAGGATGTTGGGACAAGTTTGGAACTTGTGATGTGTTCTTGGTTGCCTTGTGATGTCTTTTTTGTTCTACTATTTTGTAGTTTCTCATCAAGGTACTTAGTCCACCTTCACCCATGTAAAAATCACATTATGTGATGATGTTAACCCTTGGGATGGGAATGTGTTTGTTGTGAGTTTGTCATGCTTGTTTGTGTATTGTTTGAGTGTAACCTGTCTAGGTCTTTGTTCTCCAAGCTCGGGGGTGGCTTCTAGTAAGCCTAGGTTGGGAGGTGAGCCTCCATGGTCACAACCTTAAGACATTGTATTGCAGGTTTGTTTGGAAAGGAAGGAAAGAAAAGCTAGGAGTTGCTACTATCATCATTTGTTAATATTGCTATTGTAAAATGTATTTACTTTTGAAGGCCTCATTTAATAGAATGAGAGGCTAAGTTGGGTGTTCACCCTTTTGTAAAAGTTACTATGTTGAAAATAAAATTATTCTTTATACCATGATTTATTTAAAATGAAATGCATTCTTTTATTAAGTTTGTTATTGCAAGAAAGGAATGAAAGTAAAAATGGAATAAATTTTCTATAGTTTTGAGTTAAAATCTATTTGCATTTATTTCTTGAAAATAAAAGACATTTCTATCTTTTTATGCATATTGTAAAATGATGGAAATGAATGAATACTAAAGCATGAATGTTAGTGAAAGAAAATAAAACCATTACTTCTATTTATTTATTTCCAAATGCAAAATATGGGTAAATGGATTTTGGAAGGAACAATAATATTTCATTTTAGCATGAATATAAAGTTTTAAATGATTTTTGGGCATTATAGTTGTTGCTGCAATTTATTCATTTTTGCAATTATTTCTTTATAAAAAAATGCAGAAAATAAAGGTAGATAAATTAATTTATTTCAAAGGTTAACTATATGGTATTAGAAATAAAAAGAAATATATTTATTTCAATAGGTTATAAGTTTCTTTAAATGATTTAAAGAAAATACATATATGTTTTAGACTTGAGGAAATATTGCATATACATTTAAAAAAAAAAAATAGATTGTTTTATATGCCTTGTATTAGTAGAAAATATGTAATATATTCATTTCTAAAAGATTTTACTTTAAATCTAATAAAAAGGGAAAAGTATTGTTTTTTATGGTTGTTGGTTTTATTTGACTGTTATTTTATTAATTTCCTCCATGAGTTAAAAAACAATATACTATAACCCTAGATATCTTTTTGAGATATATATATATATATACACATTATAAATGTACATGTATTTATAGAGATCTATATATATATATATATAACATTTTATTAAAACTTAAGAAAAAAAAAAAAAAGAGCCTACAACTCCCTACGGGAAGACCCACAGCTCGATTGACCCATGTTGTCCACTGCAACCTCTAGGGGGGGGCGGCTTCGGCAATTCCCTATGGCCAACGACCTGCAGCAGCAGCTGTAGCTGCACTGTGGGCCGCAACCCACAGTGGGGGTCACTTCGGCCGTTCCATGTGGGTGGCACCCCACAATAGCGGCAACAACCACATTGTGGGTCATAACCCATAGGCATGACTGCAGCCGACCCTATGGAGAGCCCCAACAAAAACACCGACGCCTGTGAATAACACCCTCTCCCATTATTTCGCCCACCCTGCATAACACATAAAACCCTAACCCGGTTTGCGTTAGGGTAGATAAGAAGCTTAAAAAAAAATAGAATGGTTGGTTAACTTTATAACTTTTTAATTAGGTTTTCATATGTTTATTTTAATGTTTAGTAAATGAAAAAGGGGGGGAAACCCTATTCAAAATTTGAATAGGGTATCCCCATATATATTTGGAAAACTATATGATTATATTTTTACTTAATCATTAATTTTAAGCTAGCTAATTTTAATACTTCCTATATATGTGTTTATATATAGTTAAGTGTATATATATATGTATAAGAATGTGTATGTGTAGATTTAGTTTGAGTATTCTATTATATATATATATATATAATAAATGCTATATATAAAAATATAGGTATATATGTTTATGTATAAGATGTTTAAATAGATCTGGAATGGATATTGTTTCTGGAACTCAGACCGAAGGAAACATCTTTAATTTGAACTTCAATGAGAAGGCTTAATTGATTGGACATATTGATTAAGGTTGGTTATGGCATAAAAGGATGTGTCATTTAAATTTTGATTGCATAGTGAAGATCACTTAAACATAGGTTGTTAGAGATTTTCCCAATATTGTTAAACTTCATAATCCGGTATAGAAAATATTAAGACATGGGAATTAGTTCAAATAGGATGAAAATTGGATAAAAGCAATGGAAGAAGATTTAAGATCATTTATTGAAGCAAGGATTAAATCAGATAGAAAAGATTAACACATGGGAATTACTTCGTAGACCTAAAGACAAAAATATTATTGGAACTAAATGGGTTTTTAGGAATAAATTAAATAAAGAAGGTCTAGTTGTGAGGAACAAGGCTATATTAGTTTACAAAGGATATTCACAAGAAGAAAGATTTGATTATGGAGAGACTTATGGTCTAGTTGCAAGAATTGAAGTGGTATGACTATTTATGGTCTAATTTGCACACAAGAACTACAAAGTATATCAGATGTATGTCAAATGTACATTTCTAAACAGAGACCTAGAAGAGGAAGTCTACTTTGAGCAGCCTGATGGATTTTCTTTTTCAGAAGACAAAGACATGGTTTGTAGATTGAAGAAATCTTTATATGGACTAAAACAAGCCCCTAGAGCATGGTATGCTAGATTAGATAGATATCTTTTAAAGATTGGTTTTAGAAACGGTAATGTTGTTAGTAACTTATATTACAAAATTGAGTAGGATGACATATTGATTATTGAAGTCTTTTTAGATGATATCATTTTTGGAGGTGAATAAATTCTATGCATGAAATTCGCTAATGATATGAAGAATGAATTTAAAATGTCTATGATTGGTGAGATGAAATTTTTCTTTTGTTTGTAGATTACTCATACTGATAAAGGTATTTTTATTTGTCAAACTAAGTATGTGAAGGAGTTACTTAAGAAATTTGGACCTGAGATTTCTAAACCTGTCGGTCCTCCTATGATAAGCGGTTGCGAATTGTCAAAGGATGATGAATCTCCGAGAGTAAATCCAAGTAGATACAAATCGATGATTGGTGGATTGTTGTACCTAACTCAAACTAGACCTAATACAATGAACATTGTTTGTATTGCTTCTAGATTTCACTCAGATTCTAGAGAAAATCATGATATTTCTGTTAAGAGGATATTCAAATATTTGGTATGTAAAATAGAGTTTGGGTTATGGTATCCAAAGAATGATTACTTCATATTATGTGCCTATATAGATTTTGATTGGGTAGGAGATGTGGATGATCAAAAGAGAACTACTGGTGGTGTATTCTTTCTTTGAAACAAGTTCGTTTCATGGCTTAGCAAGAAACAATCATGCACTTCATTGTCTAATGCTGAAATAGAGTATGTAGTTGCTGGTACCATCTGCACTAAGATTTTATGGATGAAACAAATTGTAAAAGATATAAGGATAATTTATGATGAGCCTCCTATTATCCACTATGATAATACTATTGCTATTGATATGTTAAAGAATCTTGTATTTCAATCCAAATCAAAACACATTTCTATAAGGTAAAATTTCTTGAAGGAACAGGTTGAAGTAAAGGTAGATAGATTGGTTTATGTGCCTATTAAGGAACAAATTACAGATATTCTAAGTAAACCATTGGCTAAAGATACTTTTGAATATCGCAAAGACTAGTTGGGGGTCAACACCCCTCTAGAAGAGACTTTGTGATGCAGGGATGCATTAATCTATTCTCCTTATCACACATATCCTTTTGATCGAGGTTGATGAGATGTTGCTACTACTCAGGGCGAGTAGTCAACTATTTGGTTTAGTATTTTGGTTTGATATTTGTCCTTTGTTATTGATGTCAAAGGGGTAGAAGGTGTTTATATTAAAAAACTATCAATATTTTTGGAGAAGGTGTTAATCTAAGGGGGAGAAATATATTTCAAATCAATTGTTTGGGATATTGTTGGTATTCCTTGGCACTTGGATATTTTTCACATTCAGTGTTTCCATCAATACCAAAGGGGGAGATTGTTTGGAATATGTTGGATTTGGTTAAGTGTTGTCATTGATGTCAACACTATATCCCAGTTAGTCTTGGTGATCATCTTAGTTTTAATTCTGATCCGGTATGATCAGAATCTCTGGATTCAGTTTTGGATGTTTATTCTAGATGGTTATATTCTTTCCATATTCTGTTGGTTCATAATTTTATGGTCTGGTTGCTAATTCTTTTGTTCCCGATTGATATTTCTTGGTAACAGTTAGCTTTACCGGTAAGCGATATTTGATGATTTGGTTAGATGATTTTGATCTGAGTTATGGGAAATGTTTCTATTGTGATAAAGATGCTTCTTGATCATGTCCTAACTATTTGGTAGTGTTGCAATGGTTGGCGTGTTGTTATAATGGTCCTATTTAGATCTGGTTAGAATTTATGTTATTTCACTGAGGATTTGTACCTGTTGTTGGATTTTGGTCTTAGCCAAAATTTAGGTGGATGTAATTGTTCAGGAACTTGAATTAGCTCCATGATATGTAATGTAAATCATAATATTGGTTCGGTGGTATCGTGTGATGTAATTTTTATTATTATGGGTTTATGGGTTTAGGGTCTAGTTGACCTTGTCAATAAAGTTGATGATCTGTATTTATAGGTGACTTATTCATGTAATCTTGGAATGTTTTTTGGGATCGGTGGTTATATCTGCATTATCAGAGAAAGGATTATGTTGAAATAGAGTCATATCATTTTTGGTGAAGGATTTGTATTGCAGGGTAGACATATGTGCTTAACCGGAACTGTATCAAATATTAGTACATTAACAAAATTCAGGCAAATGCATGTTGATCATGCCAAAATTCAAAAAATTGAAACAAAAGGAGAGATATCTCCAAAGGTTCAGACAGAACCAGCATCCATCTCCTTAAGCACTATTGCCTCAGGTTCGATGTCATCCTCCTCATGTAGATTCTGCTCACTTTCTTTAGCTTTCTAACAAAGAACTACTTTCAACACCATAGGGCAGTCCATCCCACACTCCACGTGGACGTCTGAGTAAGCCATTTCCTTTGAGAGACAATCATCATTCATAATCTATTATTCACTTGTACGTACCATTATGCATCCAAGATCGCTTGATCAAGATCTTGAACCACCACAAATTAATTAACCTCAACTCTTGCTCCCAACGACATGTAGAAATTTTGTGGCAATGGGGTATGCAAATTGGCATCGATATTATCTAGGACAACATCAATCTCACAGAGAAAATAGTTCTTGAAGATCATTTGAGCTATTTTCTTTACTCATTACTTACTCACCCCGATATATACCAGCATGATGACGAACATGGCCAGGATATCAGAGTTTACCCAGTACATGTGTTAAGCTCTGATAAAATCCCCATCCAAAATTATTTTTATAATATGAAGTATTAGTGGGTGCTTCGTGGCCATGACTGCTAGGAGATGTTTATTAGAAATTTCCACCAAGAAGGTCGTCTATCAGTTGGTGGACTCCAGCATTACAGGTGTATCCATCCCTAGAAACCCTAGCACCCTATGCCCAATCACACCGCTATAGCTCAAATTCACCAGGCAGTATTTGAAAAATAAGAATGGGGTGCTATAAATAGACCAAGCTTACACTCTAATGATCGCCAAGGTGACATAAGATGTCCTAGCACTTACTAATTTTTAATGAATCCTCTTGTTCACCAACTTATATGCCATCCCACATTATGTTGAATATCAAATCCAAGCTTGCCTGTAAAGTAAGGAAAACAATTATCTTATTGATCAAAAAGGATGAGGGTGATGTGTCATGTGGGAATAGCAAGCATAGTTGAGGCATGATGTTTTCATGGTACTATATAATCATGTAGTGACAGACTATAGATTCATTGATTAGAGAAATCAAAGAGGTTTCTATCTTTTGACATAGGGCCTCTAAAGCCATGAGCTTGTCCTAAAAAATGCACCTATTGCTCTCCTTCCATATTTTAAACTAGACGTGAATCCGAGCTTGGAATGGGCAATAAAGGTTTAATTTTTGCATTAAATTACACCAACACTTTAATCTATTGTACTATTACTAATTATAAATTAGTAAAAATAGATGTCTAAGAAGCTTTTTATATTTATTTTTTTCATATTTTACAATGCTATTTTTATTTTCAATTTTTGTTTGTTTATAGAAACCCGTATAATTTATTGCTATATTTTCATTATTTTTAATACCTGTAAATTTTTGTGATATCTCGTTCTTACTTATATGTAGATTATTTTAGTTATTATCTATTCCCTTTCTCTTTTTTTCTCAGTTTGGATAAAATATAAAATTATTATAGTTATATTATTTTTCTCTCTCTTTTTTGTGTTAATCTTTTCTTTCTAATTCTTTTATGTTTGAATTATTATCTTACTATATATAAATATTGCATTAAACCTATATATATATATGTATATGTATTTATATATGTCTATGAACAGTGATTAGTTTTTAAAAAGTCATTTTCCTCCCCTCCTGTTGATGCTCTTGTGGCTCTTTCGGCTCCTTCCCTTGCTCTATTTGCCCCTGCGCTTGGGCAGTGTCTGCTTGGTGGGGCTCTGGTTGGGTCCTTGAACTTGTCAAGCCTCCCTCCTATCGGTGCGTTCGACCTTCACGACTATTCTCTCCCTCCTCCCTGTGCAACGTTTGGTTGCTGATGGAGGCTCTCTTCCATCTTCACCCACGCCCACTATGCAGGGGTTTCGTTTTGGGTCCCCCATGACTGGTGTCTCTGACCCAATTTTGGATTTCGAGGCCCTTGCTACTGCTGCTAGGGATGCTTGGGGTGAAGATGCTCTACCCATGCCCTTTGCTGGAAAGCGTAGCTTTTCTCAGGTGGCTAAATATGCTGCCCAGTCCGCTAAAGGGGTTCATCCTCTTCCTTGTACCATGACCTCTCCTGTTGTGGTTTGTGGCCTTGAGGTTCTAGAGAGTGTTGACTTCTATCAATGCATTGCTTTGGTCTGCAGATTTACTTTGTTTTGGCCTTCCATCCCAAACCTTCATCATTGGGTGAGTGTTTCTTTTGCTGCCTCCTTTCGGTCTACTCATGATCGTGATTTGATTTTGTGTAAGCTATGGACTTAGGGGGATCACTCCCTCTCTATTAAGCCCTGGACTCCTTCCTTCAACCCCCTTATGAAATCTCTCTCTGTTTATCTGGTTTGGGTCAGCAACTTCTTGAAGGTTGATGATGTCACATTCTCCATGGGTCATTCTACCTTTGCTCGTCTATTAATTGATGTTGACATATCTCTGGCCCTCCCTAGGGATGTAGTTCTTATGGTTGGGGATAGGCCTTGGACTCAACCGCTGGATTATGAAGGCCTCCCTTTTTGTTGTCAAAGGTGTCTCTCAATGGGTCACCTTGCTTTTGACTATTCTCTCTCTCATCACAAAGGTGTTGCTACTTGGTGGAAGGATCCTATGGAAGACCACTTGATGATTAATTCTTTAGATTCTATTTCGGTTGATTCATCTCAAGATGAGGTGCCTCTTATTGTTGATGAAGCCCTGGTTGATGTTACTGTTGTGGTGGACCCTTCTGCCTCCTTGGTTCCTACACTCATTGCTGCTGCTCCTCACCTTTACTTTGCTCCTGGCAATTGTTCTATTTTTGTTGCTCAGCTCCAACAGTAGCGTGGCAGTGACTCTATATGAGTCTTCCCCACTTGATTCTTCTTTGAAAGTTCCTAATGATAGTGTTTCCTAGACGGTTGTTTGTCATAGGTGGAAAGGAAAATCTAACCCCCTTTCCCAAGCACCCCCTTGTCATGTTTCGGATTTTCCTCCCCCCTCTTGATCTGGGTTGGGTTGTTGATGGTTTTTGAGGTTGGTTTGGCCGGTCCAACTTTGCTCTTTTGGGGTTTGCACCCCTGCTTGGTCTATTTAATTTTGGTAGCCTTCGACTTTGTAAAGGGTCAGTGCCCTAATTAACGCTGCTTTTAAAAAAAAAAAACAATTATTAATATTATTATTTTATGAAATATAAAATTTTTAAAGGCTATCAATATTTGTTTATATAAATATATATATTAAAAAACTAAAGAATTATATTATTAAAATCTCTATAACTATAAATATTAAATTCTTGACAATGAATTAAATGCAACGCACCTTTTGCATTGTTATTCCCTTTCTAATAAGTGACTAGTATTTTTTTAACATATCAACACTTAAATTTATATTTTTTCTATCTTTTGCTTACTTGAAGTGGTGACATAATATTATTTCCTTGATTACCAACTATTTTTTAAAAAGATTATTTTGATGCCTATACATTATAATATAAATGTTGAATTTATAGGTAGACGATGTAAGACAAAATAAGACAAAATAAGCTCATCCATAAGTTTTAAAATAATATTCCCCTTTTCTGCTCAGTAGACATTTCAAAACTTGCCAAATGGGATCATAGTGAATTTTAAAACTGAAGTCTATAGATATCTGACAGATAGTATTAAATACAAGTCAGAAGTGAAAAAAATTATTAATATGTTTTATGTATAATAACATATATATATATTTTTTATATTAAATTTTACAGCTACATAGATCAATAAGAAGAATAAAGAAAATGATACTTTCATGATTATTAAAAAAAAATTAAATTCAAGACTATAAGATTTTTGTTTAGAAATTTTAATTCTGTTTCTATAACTTTAACTTCTCCAAACCAAAAGAAAAAAACAACAAATCAATTCCGATCACAGACTGATCTTAGTGTCGCATGACTACACCTGCAACCTAAACATTCATATCATATTCCCATCACATTCTAAACATTCATATTTCACAGTCGAGCTGAACTGATTAGGCGTGACAACACCTGTCCCCAACACAAAAATGGTCTCAAAAATGGAAAAAGGAGGAAGAAATGCATAATTATGCTGCCTTTGCACTTGAAGATGATTCAAATTTCAGTCGCCTCTTTCAACCTATTTTTAACATTATGGGGCAAGTATTGCCTTGCAGCCACTTCGGAAGATTGGTGTAGCAACTGTAGAGGGGGTTTTTGCAATGACATTTTCTAGATCCTTAAACTTTTTCTCCAAGTATATTAAATACATTAGGAACACCAAGGTTTACCTCTGTCATTTCAATTTCTTCCGGTGCTAAATGTCTTAACAAAGCTACCATCACCCACGGATTTTTCCCGTATATATTCTCTATTTTTTATGTTGAATCCACTTCATTCCTTCTCATTCAACTCTGAATCATCAGAATCATATACGTCACTGGACTAAAAAATACAAACTACAATAGCATGAGGGCATGAAAATGACCTGAAACATTATAAGAAAATAGAGGTTTCAAGTTAAAAGCGAGTGGGTCAGAAAGAAAAGACTTAAAATAAGATACATTTGTAAATAGCCACCTCAGGAATCAAGGAAAAACTGTAATTTACAAATGAAGAAGGGCTCGTACTTCACTATTTGAAGAGAAAAACGAGCTCATATGCCACAGTGTTTTCTCTTCAAATAGTGAAATTGGAGCTCTTTTTCATTTGCAAATAGCCATATTTCCTTGATTCCTGAGGCAGCTATTTACAAATGTCAGGTTTGGGATTTACCAGGTTCTACTGAGTTTTGAATTAGGACATTATTTATTTTACATTTAGGGTTTATCTTAGTTGGGTTTATTTCTAGTTAAGTGTTTCGTTTCTTACCTTCTCACTTTTAGCTTGTACCCTCGTATTTTCTTAAAATGTTGCAGGTCATTTTCATTCCCTTATGCTATTGTAGTTTTAGTTTTCAATCCAATTGACCAATTCTCAACATTTGTAGACATTAATGTAATTTCTCTGATTCTTTTTCAAAGAAAAACTAGTTAACTTCTAGAAGGGGTGTATCGAATTCCTTTGACTGTGTTGATTAAAATTAATTTCAGACAAATAGATTGACAGCTGATGTATTGCAAATATCCAGTATATGATACATATATCCCATGAAATGACTTCTGAATTTGTATGACTTGCCATGCTAGGAAGGCTAACCACTAAATGAATCATTTATCTTTTCTTTTGCTCAGCTCTGATGATTAGGTTGAGATCCTTTTGACAATTTCCTCCATGAAATAACTGTAGTACCCTCATATTCAATTTGACGGTGAAACTCTGTCGAGGTAAGTCATTAGTGTTATTTGGCCAGGTCTTACCCAACTAAACGTCCCTCATGTTTTCCAGTTTTCCAGCCAACTCGTTGTAGATGGATTGTCTACTACATTAAGTAATATATATATAGAGTGAGGCAGGCTGTTTTCTAGGTATATTTGATATTTGGAAGCAGCACAATTATTACTGTGCAACAACATTCTTTATATAGAGAGAAAGAGATATAGAGTTCAAGGTCATAAATAATCCATCTACATTGATCTGGGAAGAACTGCCAAGTAATCCATCTACATTGAGCTGCGAAGAGCTGCCAACTAAGATCTGGCAAAATGAATGGACAAAGTAATGAGTTAATATAAATAATTTTTATAATGCAAAGGTTTTCTTCCCAAATAATAAAAATTGTTAATTGAATTCTATTACTTATCTCTACAGAAATCTTTTTATCAGAACATTTGAGGGCTCAAAAATTAATTGATGCACTTGTTTTATGTGCATTTTAGCAAACTATCTACAATATCTCACAATGCGATTCACTTTGTGATATTGAAATTTAAATAATTTAGAAAATAAAATTTCTAAAACATTATTTTATTCCATTTTTTTTTAAAAGATTGATTATTCTAGTCTGGGTCTAGCATGCACACGTAACAGTAAATATTTTCTATTTAAAGCATGAATTCTATGTTTTTCATTCAACAGATTTCTCAATGATCTGAGGTTTAACAAATCAAAAAGATGAGAGTTAACATTCAGATTATTTATACAAACCCTAATATCATATTTAAAAATATAATTTTAACTGCGACACATGGATAATTTGAATCATTTTCACTTTATAAGAATGAAATTATATTAAAAATTCATATATGTAAGCAAGAGAAAAAATTATATCAGTAACAAAATCACATATTTCTAGTTTGTTCTTGTCTTTTTTATGTTGATATCATAACACATCGGTAATGACATCATAACACAGTGAGAAAATACAGTCACGGAATTTTTGAAATAAAGATAGAAACATCTTCATGGTTTCAGACCTTATGGAGTCTTAGGTCACAAGTTCTAGTGACAAGATTAAAAGAGTCAAACAAGGCAGTCTAAATATTGCTTGCAGCCATCCAAATATTTGTAAAAGACAGTGAGGAGATTATCAGCATTACCAAATACACGGAAATAAAGAACATTAGCCCTGTGATGAAGAGCATAGTATTCACAGAAAAATTCATGATAAGCTATCACAAAAGTGTAAATATTCAGATGTCACTTTCTCAAAATGGTTAGTAAAGAGCAGTCCTTCATGCATCCAAAGGAGTCAAAAATTATACTCAGATCAAAGTAAGACCCAAAAGTGACAATAAAAGTTCACTATTGAATTCCAAAAAAAAAAAAATGCTCAATCATTTACAGCCTTGCAGATTAGAGAAGCATAAGGTTATGATTTCTATCCATACTCAAGCGAATAATCTTCTGATAGAATAGAAATTGATCCATTCAATAAGAATAGCATATTCAAATATTTTGAATGTATTTTGAAGGAACTCAAACAGTGAAGAGTAAAGTAGTGCCTCAAACATGTACAGTGAACAGTCATAATATCATAGACAACAGTCATTCTTAGAATGGCAGCCTTAAAATCACTGAAGGACAGTATAGGCATAAGCATGGATATAAATTTAAAATATAGAATCCTAAGAAATGACAATTAGCAAAAGAGTAGATCCTAGTGCACAATGAAAAACAAGCACAGATATAGTCATAGTGTTTTCATGATTTTGTGAAAACCCTGATTCCGATTATGATGATTTTTATACTGAAATGAAAAGACTTCAAAGCGCAATGACCCAAAAAATCTTGTGAAAACCCAGTTCAGGGATTTTCAAAAACCTTTATTAGTCCGCAAAAAGATAATACTAAATCAAAGGAACAGATAATGAAACCAGTTGGTGCAGCCATCATGAGAAAGACAGTCTCTAAAATGAATACCAAAATATTAGGTTGCAGTCCTACTTCACAGAGCTTTATGAGATAATGGCAATAGTTTTAGATACAAAAGAAATATCTGTCAATATGATTACACAAAGAGGAGTAATATCCATAAATGACAGTGAGCATAGTGCAAAGTTAATGTTGCACTAGGTCATAATAGAATACACGAGACAACCATATCACAGAGATATTCAATGCACAATTAGTATTGCTTAGAAATCATAAATTATGATCATCATTGAGGACAAATGAAAGCAATTAGGGTTTGATAGTTTTGTGCAACCTTCAATGGATAATAAGAATAGTAAAAACCCTTTTGACAGAGAATTGTGATTAAGGAAAAAAGGAACAAAAGAAGAGAGGAGAGTCACACACAGTTAAAAGGTTAATGACAATGCAAGCACCCTCAAAGGCACAAGTTAAAAAAAAAAAATTTAAAAAAAACCCCAAGTACATGCACTTAAACAACCAGTTTCTTGCATTTTTTTTAGAGAGACAATGATATAATATAAAAGATGGAGAAAATCAGACATACCGAGCTATTATCAGTTTCTTGCATTTTTATCAAAGAGACAATGATATAATATAAAACATGGAGAAAGTCAGACATACCGAGCTATTATCAGTTTCTTGCATTTTTATCAAAGAGACAATGATATAATATAAAAGATGGAGAAAATCAGACATACCGAGCTATTATCAGTTGAGAATCTAAAAATGCAGAAAAAACCCATTTTCGAGCTTGTGCTCATGCCCTAATTTGTTCCGTGTGCTTCTCCTTTGATTTTTTTAAGTTCTTTTATCTCATGTATTCTTTTATTTTTATTTTTATATTCACTATTGTGGAATCTAGAGGTGTCCAATCTGGAGGTGCCCTCGTCAAAGGGAGACTAATCCCCGAGTGCCCTAAAAGGTAGCAACACACACAGAGTTAACACAGCCGGGGACTCGAACTCAAGACCATGAGCATACCCACGCCTCAAGTTGCGATCCACGACCAGGTGAGCTAGGGCCGAAGCCCTTTATTTTTTTATTTTAATTATTTATTATAATTTAATATATACTAATTAAAGAATAAGAAATAAAACCTTTAATTAATATATATTAAATTATAATAATTATCATGTTTTTCCTTTTAATTATAAATTATAAATTTTATAATTAATAAAAATTTATTAAAGATTTATTTCTTATAAAATATTAATAGATTTATATTAAATTATAAAATATAAAAAGGAAATTAATAGTTTTATTTCAACAATTGAATAAAATGAGTTGTTTTATTTAACTAAGTAAAACTATTTTTGAAAAAGAGAGATAAATATAAAGATGATATGCAGATTTGTCAAAGGAAGGCATGGGGAAAGTTGTTTTGTTTACTCTCACTCTATTTTTGGCAGCAGGACATGCAATTTTGGACAATGAGTCTTGTTTCTTAGTGGACCTATTTTTGGCAGCAGATTGATAGTTCTATTATGCAGCATCAGTTGGGGTCCTATTTTGAGCACTGGAGGCTGTTTTTGACATATTTTTGCATGAATTTTTTAGGCTATTTTGGGCAAATTCGCCCAAGGCTTTTTTATAGTTTTTTTGCACTTCTATATAGTAGGATTCCTTTGATATTACAAAGTTTCATGAGTTTGCCTTAGTAATTGTGCATGTTCATTTTTGTATTTTTAATAGGGATTTATTGTGTTTTGATCCAGAAACCTTTGAACTCAGTTTCTTTCATGTGCATGTATCCTTTCTTTTTATAATCACAGGTTTTAGGTTGTGCAAAAGAGATAATTATCAATTTGGTTGTGAAACTAGTTTTTCTTCCAACTTTATGATTTCCTTAGCTTTCCTGGGAAATGTTTATGTGGTTGAAGAGTACAATTACTTTGTGTGGGTGAATTTTTGTCATAGTTTTGTGAGTTTTTAGACTATTATCACTATATTTTCGGTGTACAACCTCCTAGTTTAGTTGCATTTTTTCAGTATTTTATTAGCTTTTAGGAGGGATTCAAGGGAAGTCAGCCAATAACCCGAAGATTCACCTTCAACTTGAGCAAACCGCAAGCTCGATGGTGTTTCCATGTTTCATAGGATTGCTTGGTTTCGCACTTAGCATAATGGGTGCAATCCTTAGTGACAACAATAACAAAGGAAGAGAATTTGAAATTATGCTAGAACACTATTTTACTTAGAATCTATCCCTTTCAGATCATAGGAAGACATCTATATCAAACGAAGAGAATTTAATATTCTGATAGAACACTAATTTACTTAGAATCTATCCCTTTCAGATCATAGGAAGACAATTATAAAAAAGGAGAGAATTTAATTGCACTGGACTTGGAAGTATTTTGTGAATTTTAGGTATCTTAGATCCCCAACATGAAGAGAGTGAGAATTCTTAGAAAGAGAAACAAGAGTTAATTTAGAAAATTTTAGATTTAGAAAAAATAGAGGAGGAGGAACTTGGTTTGATATGCATAAAATCAGAGCAATTGGAGGGAAATAAAAGAATCAAGGGAAGTCACCAAGAAATAGTAGAGGAGGAAATCTCCATCAGACCTAAGGAGAAAAGATGGAGAAACAAAGGATTAGCTAAAAATTAAAAGCTTGTGGAATTTAGAGAAGGGGAAGGTCATTCCCTTGGAGCAATGAAGTTATTATTGTGGAATATTAGGAGAATTAATTCCCCTAACAAACAATGTTTGGTTAAAAATTGTATAAGAGCTTCAAAAGTAAAAGTATTCATTCTTCAAGAGACATAATTGAATGTATAACAAATGATAACCTTAAAAAATAAATTAGGTTTGTGGGAAGTAGAATCAGTAAAAGCTATGGGAGCTTTAGGGGGTCTAGCTATGTTTTGGAACCTAGGGAGAGTGAGTTCTGAGAAGTTAGCATGAAAGAGGCATTGGCTAGCAAATTCTTTAAAAAATATTAATAGAGATCTTAATTTTGTAATACTAAATTTATATGGGCCAACTTATAATAACCAATAATATGACTTGTGGAGAGAGGTGGAAAAATTCTTTCAAAACACAAATCTACTGAAAATAATTTCTTACTAAGAGATTTCAATTGTTAGAAATAAGGAACACTAAGAGGGCGAGTGAATTAGTGTAATGAAAAAATTAGTTTTTTCACTTGTTCTTTTAAGCACTTAACAAATTTAATCAACAGAAGGATGCAAGAACAAATGAACAAGAACCACAAAATCATTATACCATATTTTTTGTATGTGGAAACCCTGTTAGGGAAAAACCCAAGGTGGGGAATAGACATGCATTTAGGCTCACTACCTATAGCTCACTACAAGGAGGCTTGCTACCTACAAAATCATTACCAAAATATTACTTAAATGTTTGAGGTGAAGTACAAAATCTACAATATGTAAATTTCATACACCTTATCTCTCACTGCTCTAATACATTGTTCTGTCAAATATTCGAAGAGCAAATCTCTATCTTGTGCACATGAAACTACACACATTCGATCACTAACACCTTACGCATATCTTAAATGATAAATTATTTATAATAAAATGAAATAAATAAATTAATAGTTTAGTATATGAAAAGTGTGATGTAAACAATTAAATAAGGAAAATGAGTGTTTAAATTAGAAAATAGAAACATAAATTTTATTTTATTTTCCTTGTTTCAACAAATGGGATGGGTAAAGAAGGAAACTCTCCATATTGTTCATATTTGTTATGTATTGAGAGATATTAAATTATCTTTTTCATTCAATCATAGAACATGGGAAGGTGGAAATAGGATCAGGAAGTGCTTTTTAATTTTTTTCATTGACATATCTAATAGTAAACATAACTAAAGAAGAAGACTAGAAGGAGCAAGTATGAGCCAAGGGAATCTTGTGAATCGGGAGTTAAAAACTTTGGTTAGACCCAAATATTGGAATCCAAAAAAAAGAGGTCAAATATTTTGAAGGTTTAAAGAGAATTTAGAAATGGTGCCCATATTAAAAGTTGTTCTGTCCTTGCAGGACACTAAGAATTGGAAACCAGAATCTCATATTTTTAGTGATTAGGAAAGAGAGTTGAATTTGATAGGGAAACTAAGTATTCATCTCGTATAGGTTCAATAGAGAGAAGTGTCTCAATAAAAGATATGAAGTCTTCTCACTAATCATGTTTTGAGGTAGCCCAAGATAGTGCCATAGAGGATTTTTTAGATCAAATCTTAGGAGAAGACTAGGAAAATAAATTCCCTTCCATTGCTTTGAAAATGGGAATAATTGGGAACATGTTCTCAACTCTAGTAAGGGTGAAAAGAGGTAGAAAATTAGGGAGTATAGAAAAAATAGAAGGAAAAGAAATTCACTGCATCGAATTCTCAAACAATTATCGTTTAGAGTCTTAAAATAGATAGGCAAAGATCTCTTAGGCTATTGAAAAAGAAACACTTCAAAATTTCATAGTCTATGCAAATCAGGAAGTTTGAACCTTCAACCTCACCCATTTATTTAAAAAGAAAATAAAAAATACATTCCATAGCCAATGGTTTGAAGCAAGATGAAATAAATAAAATAATTGGGTGTGGTGAACACTATTTTACTTAGAATCTATCCCTTTCATATCATAGGAAGTTAATTATAATAAAGTAAGAGAATTTGATTCTTCTAGAATTGGAAGTAGTATGTGACTTTTTAGGTATCTTAGATCCAGAACATGAAGAGAGTGAGAATTATTAGAAAGAGAAACAAGAGTTAATTTAGAAAATTTTAGATTTAGAAAAAATAGAGGAGGAGGAACTTGGTTTGATATGCGTAGAATCAGGGAAATTGGAGGGAAATAAAAGAATAAACGAAATGGAAGTTTTGGACCTCCATGAAAATAACCCTAATAAAGAAAAACCAAATTGTGGGAAATCACCAAAAAATAGGACAGGTAGGAAATCTCTATCAGAGCTAAGGAAAAAAGATGGACAAATAAAGGATTAGTTGAAAATTAAAAGCTTGTGGAATCTAGGGAAGGGGAAGGTCATTCCCTTGGAGCAATGAAGTTATTATTATGAAATATTAGGGGAATTAATGCCCCTAACAAACAACATTTGGTTAAGCACCGAGAACTTCAAAAGTAGTAGTCATTCTTCAAGAGACAAAATTGAATGCACAACAAATGATAAGCTTCAAGATGAAATTAGGTTTGTGGGAGGTTAAAGATTTGTGGGTGTTGATGAGTGGAAGGTGGAGTTATTTTTGGACACCTAGGCCCTCTCCGTATTTGCATGTTTGATTTCACGCCTATCTTGAGTTCTTGTTTGATGTGCCATTTCTATGGGCATTTTTAGTTGTTTGTATGTTTTTTTTCCTTGTTGTTGTCTTTCTCTTATTTTCCTCATTAATGCTAGCATTGTTGCTTCTATCTCACTATACTTGGTTATTTCCAGTTTTTCCTATAGAGGTGGTCTCATCTTCTTTCATGGTGGAGATGGTTCATATTGGACATAACATTTCTCCTATTGAGGTGGACTCTGATGCTATGGCTGATGTTGGTGGGATGCTGATGGTGCCTTTTTTTGTGGTTGGCTTGGTACTAAGGCTAGTTTTATTGTTGTTTTCTCTCTGTTAGTCCCTATTAAGGTGGTGATATTGGAGGGTTTTATGTTCTTAGTTCTGGTCTTATTCAAGGTTAAGTTTATGGGGGCCTTTCTAAAACCCATGTGGGTTTCTTTTGTTCCTCTTGCCCATTCTCATGGATCTCTCTTTGAGGTAATTTTCTCTCCTATTGAGGTGGAGTGGTTGCAAGGGTTTTGGGTTGAGGGCCTATCTAGGCTACTGCTATTTATATTGTTTCATTGAGGAAGCTTGTCAACACCCAAATGAATTTCTTTGTAGGAGGTTTTGGGTGCCTTGTCAAAATCCTATATCCTTGAATGTTCCTTCAGGACGAGCTATTATTGTTTGGGTATTGATTGGTTGTGGGAGCCTTTTGAAACCCACTCTCTTAGGCTGTGAGAGCCTTGTAAAACCCATTCTCAAGGTTGAGGGAGCCCTGAAAAACCCTATGTCTCTTGTTCCTCTTAGGGACACGCTTGATGCTGGCAGTTTTCAAGGGCCCAGTTAGGCTGGGAATTACTTTTGGTTAGCTTCATGTTTTGTTTGTTGTGGCCTGGAGATTCTATTACAGGTTAGGGGAAACTGAGAAAACCCTTCTGGTTGGTTGAGGGTGCTTGATAAAACCCTCATTCTCTATCTTTTGAGGACTATTTTTTGTTGACTTAGATCGTCTATTTTGGCCGCCCTAGGTTGTAATGTTTTACACTTGATGTCTGGCTAGTGTTTGGTTGGTTGTGGCTACTATATTTTTTCTATTTAATTTTTTTGAAACCTTTGAGTTTTGGGATATGGACACCCTTAAGTCCTAAAGGTTTTAGGTCATTTCTAAACCCGAGGTTCACAACCAGGTAGTCTAGTCTATTGTTGACGACAACATTATGATTTGAAAGGTTTTGGGCCCGTTCAAAACCTATTTTACCCCAATAAAAAAAATATCCATGTAGGGTATTACTTATGACTATTTTAACTAATTTCTCAATATAATAGATTTTTCCTTATACCTTAACTTGCATTTTAATCTATTACTTGAATAGAAATAAATAAATCAAATACACCATATAGAAAACATATCAGAGGTTTTTTTGTATGTTGATATGGGTCTCATTATGCCATGTGTAGATCTGCAGTATGTGTTTGCATTAGAGAATGCTCTTAGTTTGATTAGTTATCTATGTGTTCTATTATTCATCTACATTTTAATTTGCAGCCAAAAATGTGAGATGTGTTAGCATGTGCATTCCATTGGAATGTGTGTGAATTTACGTAAAGTTGATGTTAATGACATTGGAGACAATTTGGTGTGAAAGTCATTTTGTGAAGAGTTTTGATGACGATGTGACAGTGTTCTAGGATAGTGATTGATGTTAGATGTGTTTTCCATGATATTGGTTGCTTCACATAGACGTTCAAGGATAATTTTTGTAGTGTCATAAAATAGCGACACTAGCAATTTTTGACCACATTAGGGTCCTCACACATGTGAAATCAAATCCCCTAGCCTGATCAGAGACAAGAGAATGGTCAACCCTCAGAATTTGCTTCTTCCTTGGCCTCCACACCACCTGTCTACACTCTTCCCTGGAGAAAGGTGCAGGAAAGGGACATGGTGCCCTTGTCCCCCCTAGGAAAAGGGCATGGCTCCCATGTCATCCCGGGATAGGGGCATGGCATCCCCGTCCCTACCCTATTTTGGGGCATAACCCTTTTTTGAGCTTGCATTGAAGGTTGTGCAGTAAGTGGGAAAATTCCCCAATTTTGGCCTGTGATGTATATCAGTTTCAATAAATCTAATTGACATGTATTTAAGTTGCATTTTCCCTCTCATTTTGGTAAGAGGGTCAAGTTGGATGAGTGGGAAGTTTACATGAGATCAAGCATTCATTTTCAGCATTGAGCATTCTCAAGTCTCCCTTCAAGGCTAGGTGTTCCATTCAAGTCGAGGATTCAACCATTGAAGAGGAGATTGATTCAAACATTCAAATCCACACAAACATTTATAGGAACATTTCTATCACAACCTCCCTTGAGGTGATTTACATTTCATTCTTTCATTTATATTTACTTACAAGTAATTTCTTTCATTAATTGGTTAAATCTAAAATTGGGGTTTGACCTGAAGGAAAAATCCCAATCCCAACCCCTTTTCCTCTCTTTTCTATGTGTAGGTTATAGGTCTGTGGTTGTAATTTCAGATTTAGACTCCATTTGCAGAGGCAAGAAAACCCTTTTTTGTTTCACGGATTTTTTGGAGGGCCATGTACATTCTCGCAATGGTCTTGGCAACTTTTACTCAAATTCGCAGGGTAACTTCGTCTCAACATATTACCACTAGATCCAGGTGCACAGCTTCATCCCATACTCGGATCTCAAGTTATAACCAGTTTTTGTCACTTTTGTACTACATAATTCAATCAATTCTTTTCCTTTTGAAATAGGAAGATGGGATCAACTTATCATTCCCATTTCATTCAGACTTCTATCTCCTCCTTTGTAGGTTGAATCTAATGAATTTTCCTCTCCTCTTCTAATGTAATAGGTGAAAAGTGTTTGAAGGGAAATCCATATTGAAACTCTCATCTCTCCTTGGAGGGAAAGGGTTTGTTTCCTCTTGATCTCTCATTCACATAGTTATCACCCACCAATACATTTTGGTGACATTACAGTTTGGTGAACCCGATGTCTTGCATGCTTTCCTTTGAACAAAATTTCATATTTTTCATTCGTAAGTTTAAATTTTCTACAAACTTAGTGGTTAAATCATTTGCTTGTGGTTATCTTAGATCTAAAAATTGTTTTGTTTCTCAAACTCAATTTCCTCATTGTCTCGTTCAATTTGCAAATCAAATTTACAAAATTAAAAGTTTACTTGTCAAAACCCAAAATATCAAAAGCTATCTTGAATTTCGCTCATCTAAAAATTATAAAATTTGTCACGTTTTTGAGGTTAGCTTTGAAATCTCTATAATATATATCTCTAAAAATTTCAAAAAAAGTTGGTCAGACAATGTGCATTCCCACCACGGTCCTTGGCTTTTTTCCAGAAATTTCAAGACACTGTTATGAATGTATTTAATAGCCTAAATCTAGAAGATTGGCTAGTTTTATCATTTTTTTATCCCTCTAGAATCGGAAGTCGCTCCAATATTCAACATTTCAAACTTGAAGAATTTTTTTTAAATTAAGAGGTTAAATATAGCTTGCCCTGATTGTAAGAACTCTGATTTTAAAATTAAGTGTTATTCCCTTGGCCCTAATTTTCAAATTCCAATTTCCTTTCATTTTTGGAAATTGTGTCATCATCTTTCTCCAACCAAGTTCAAATTGTGTAATCAATATTTTCTTAAATTTAGTATTACTCAATTTTGTAATCTTTATTCCTATACTTCAAAATTAAAAATTAAAAATTTAAAATTTAAAATTTAAAATTCAAAATTTAAAATTCAAATTTTCCCTCTAGTGCATGAGTTTACCACTATTAGTCCAACCTATACTATCCCCGTTAGACGAAGCATTAGAATAAAGGCCTCAAAAGGTTTAATTACTAAGGAGATGGAACCTAATTTGGGTGACTACTTTAATGAGGATCATGCTAATTATTCCCATCCTAATCATATGCCTATTCTCCTAATTGATGACTCCCATAATGAAGAAGAAGATTTAACTAGAGTCTCTATAGATCAACTTTCCACAATGGATAATCAAATTGATAACTTTCAACAAAGACTACCCTAATAGTTAAGCTCTTCCATTAATTGAAGGCCTTAAGTGCATGATTCAAATTGATAAGAATCTAATTGATATATTGTGTGGCATTGCACATATTGTTGATTCTAATGTCATGACTATCAAGAGTTGTGTTGAAACCCTAGGTTACCCACAACCTTCAACACAAGTCAATCTTTCAATTCCTTTGACTACTCTTATGACAAGTATTCCTACTTTTACCTCCTACATCATGGCAACTTCAACTCAAAATGTCAACCCTACAACATTTAGTCATGGGGGAAATCCCTCTTCTTCATTGAATGCTCCATCCTTACCAATGTCTTTCATAAGTATTCATGTTATATCTCAACCAATCAATATGACACAAGGGGGCCTTTCCTTCAACAACTTTGTTCCTCCTTTAAGTGTCACTTTTCCTACCCAATAATCACCTGTGCCTACTTATCATAATGTCCCATCACTTTATTTTCAATTCATTCCTTCTTTCAATAACATCACACCACCTTCTCAATCAACTATGCCTAACATCAATTCTTCTACCAAAGTGATAATTAACAATCTTGTTCAGACTATGCCTTCCTTACAACAACAAATTGCTTCTATGAGTCAATCCAAGTTTGGTGTTACCACCTTTGATGTTGTGAGCCCACTTTGTCTTGATATTGTTAAAGTTGTGCCACCTAAACATGTTGAGATACCTCAACTAGAGCTCTATAATGGAAAAGGTGATCCTCTTACATATGTCAAAACATTTAAAACCTTGTGTACCAATTTTTCTTATGATCAAATATTGCTTGCAAAATTGTTTACAAGAATACTAAGAGATAAGGCTTTACAATGGTATTGCTATTTTCCTTATTATTCTATAACTTCCTTTCAGCAATTAGCAAATTCTTTTACCCAACAATTTCAGAACAAGGTGTTAACTAAAAAGTGACCGATTTCATTGGTAGGTATAAGAATTTATTTTCATGTACCTAATAATTATATTCAATGAATTTTTATTTCTAATTTACAAATAGGTATCAAGGGAAAACTTCTTTTATTTGAGTTTACTTCATTTCCAGAATTGTGTGCAACACTCCACAATTATCAACTTGATGTGAGTCAAATGGAGCAATCCACTCGTATGGCTCTAAGTGATAAGGAGGAGAGTGTTCAGCAACCTTTTGTCAAGTTAAAACCGACAAAAAGCTTCATCAAGTTTAATGATACAATCAACAACAACAATGTGAATTTTACAATAGGTGTGCCTTCTATTTCTAAATTTTTACAAAGAGAAAGACAATTTACTTCTTTAAATGAGTATTTACATAGTATTATGTCTCAATCGTTGCAGAGAAATGTTATCAAAATTCCTCTTATAAAGCCAGTTGATCCTTCTAAACTTGTATCCCCCTATTTTAATAACAATTCATTTTGGCAATTTCATCATCAACCTTGTCATGATATTGAGAAATGTTTCGCATTAAAAAATAAGATTCAATATTTGATTGATAATAATACTATATATGTGGTAGGTGTGAATGATAAAGGGAATAAATCAATAGCTCCTCCTAATCAAAATCTTAATATTTTCATTGATCCCTTACCTTCTCATACCCTCTAACGTTATTGAGATTGTGCCTAATTCTTTCTATTATTAGGAATTCACCTCTATCGTTTTGAACTTGGTAAATATGGTAGAAAAACAAGATACACCTAAGGATCCTTGTATTACATTTGACCCTAGTGATACCATTATATCACCTGATGGACCTTTATACATAGTTGCGAAGGTTAAGGATATACCTTGCCGTGGTGCCCTTATTGATCCCTCTTTCATGGTTAATGTCATCAGTGAGTAGTATATTTTCATGTTACGATTGCATAAACCAATATATGATGCCTCTAATGTGGTTGTGAAGTTATTTTATGGCTTCTCTTGTCCTACCATTGGCTCTCTCACCCTTCCTATTGAAGTTAATACTAAATTCATGGATGTTGACTTTGTTAGCATACCCTCTTCCAAGCAATTCCAAGTGAAGTTGGGCTACCCTTGGCTATCTTCCATGAAGGCTATTGCTTCTCCAATCCACAAGTGTCTGAAATTTCCTCACAATGGAGAAATCATAACCTTGAACCATAGCTTATTTCATCCATCCAATAGAACCCCCAATGTTACTAATGATTTGTTTTGGCCTAAACAATTTTAATCTCTTCCATCAAGGAGCGATGCTCTTTCTCAATCTTATCAAAAATGGAAGAAATATATGATATTATCCTTAAGTGAACCTAGATCCCCAACACTTGACATTCCTATTATTCTTCAAGATGAGGTTTTTCCCCTCGCAGATAGAATTAATCTCCCTCCTAAGGAAGATCGTCAACCTATTCCTATGGATGTGACTATATCTTCTCCTAAGAAGAACAACATTATTCTTCCTAAGATTAGACTTGTACCTCCTCCTCATGATGGACTTGGTATTCTTCATACCTCAACCTAAACCTTCAAATATAAAGGAGAGAACATTTGAAGCCCTACCCCGACCTGTCCTATCATTTCAGTGATTTTCATTTTGGAACTATTATGGATGCTTCATTTCTATGAATTATGGATACAAAATTTTATATGATCCCAAGATTGGATAACAATGATATGTTTATGCTTCATTTCTATGCATTATGGATATAAAATTTTATATGATTCTAGGATAGGATAACATTGAGATGGTGTATGTCATTTATTTAATTTGTAGTACTTTATTATGATGTTAGAAATATAATGTATATCTTATGAATGGATGAAATTTATGAGGATTATCATAATTGCTTATGTGGATTGATTTGGATATATGGTAAATTGATTTGTAAAAAGTTTGCAGAGTGATTTTCTAAAGGTCCATAGTGTATACCTAT
Organism: Cryptomeria japonica; assembly: GCF_030272615.1. Taxonomy (NCBI): domain Eukaryota; kingdom Viridiplantae; phylum Streptophyta; class Pinopsida; order Cupressales; family Cupressaceae; genus Cryptomeria; species Cryptomeria japonica. The sequence continues at coordinate 411,115 of NW_026728897.1, read as the reverse complement.
GGGTTAGGGGTATTTTTAAGCATGTAACCACTCCCATGTGACTGATTTGGCCCCTCAAAAATTGGTTTTCCCAAGATGAAAGAAAATCCATCTTGGAGGACTTCTTCTAGGTTAGCTAACTTTCCCTTCTTGTGTCAGTTTCCTCTTCCCCAATCTCTCTTCCCTTCTTTCAAGTTTTCCAGTTTTACTAACATGTAAGAGGTTGGGAAGACCAACCAATGTGAGCTCTCACTCTATCCAAGAGGTTGGAAAGACTGAGAGAATACTTCTTAAGCAAGGGTTTGAGACTTAGGAAGGTAATTACCCACTCTCCATCTTTGGAGAGTAGATCTTGAAGTTTTGAAAAGTTTAGTATAACAATTTAGGCTAAGTGTTGAAAGGAAAGAAGTGTGGATTTGGGTAGCTCTACTCCAAACTATCCCTTGCATACCTTTGGCAAATTCAAGGTTGGTCTAATATCTTTCTATGCATGTTGGAAAAATGTTTGAAAGATTGTATGTATTTCATTGTTTTCTCCCTTTGTGTTTTTATTTGTGAAGAAAGATGTGTGATTTTTCCCTTGGTTCTGGTTAAGCATTTTATTTGTTTTTTGGGTGTATTCAAGGCCTAAATCACCCTTGGGAGGGTAGAGTGGCCTTGGGGTGGAGGGTTGTTTGATAGCCTTAGAGTGAGAGGCTCTCTTAGGAAGAGAGTGATATCAAGGGATTTTTGTGACCCTTGCTGCATAGTTATTGTTTATGCATTTGGGTGTCCTAAGGTGAGATATTATGGCTTGTATGCCTTGGGGGTCATAAGGATGTTGGCACAAGTTTGGAACTTGTGATGTGTTCTTGGTTACCTTGTGATGGCTTTGTGTTCTACTATTTTGTAGTTTCTCCTCAGGGTACTTAGTCCACCTTCACCCATGTAAAAATCACATTATGTGATGATGTTAAGGTCGGGGGTGGCTTCTAGTAAGCCTAGGTTGGGAGGTGAGCCTCCATTGTCACAACCTTAAGACTTTGTATTGCAGGTTTGTTTGGAAAGGAAGGAAAAAAAAGCTAGGAGTTCCTACTATCATCATTTGTTAGTATTGCTATTGTAAAATGTATTTATTTTTTAAGCCCTCATTTAGTAGAATGAGAGGCTAAGTTGGGTATTCACCCTTTTGTAAAAGTTACTATGTTGAAAATAAAACTATTCTTTATACCATGATTTATTTAAAATGAAATGCATTCTTTTATTAAGTTTGTTATTGCAAGAAAGGAATGAAAGTAAAAATGGAATAAATTTTCTATAGTTTTTAGTTAAAATCTATTTGAATTTATTTCTTGAAAATAAAAGACATTTCTATCTCTTTATGCATATTGTAAAATGATGCAAATGAATGAATACTAAAGCATGAATGTTAGTGAAAGAAAATAAAACCCTTACTTCTATCTATTTATTTCCAAATGCAAAATATGGGTAAATGGATTTTGGAATGAACAATAATATTTTATTTTAGCATGAATATAAAGTTTTAAATGATTTTTGGGCATTATAATTGTTGCTGCAATTTATTTATTTACGAAGTTATTTCTTTATTAAAAAAAATGCAGAAAATAAAGGTAGATAAATTAATTTATTTCAAAGGTTAACTATATGGTATTAGAAGTAAAAAGAAATACATTTATTTCAATAGGTTATAAGTTTATTTAAATGATTTAAAGAAAATACATATATGTTTTAGACTTAAGGAAATATTGCATATTCATTTAAAAAAAAAATAAAAAAATTGTTTAATATGCCTTGTATTAGTAGAAAAATCTAATATATTCATTTCTAAAAGGTTTTACTTTAAATCTAATAAAAAGGGAAAAGTATATTTCTTTAAGGTTGTTGGTTTTATTTGACTGTCATTTTATTAATTTCCTCCATGATATACAGGGTGACAGACCCGTGTTGTGGACTGCAACCCACAAGGGGGGCAGCTTTGGCTGTTCCTTATGGGCAACGAATAATCTTCTGATCGAATAGAAACTGATCCATTCAATAAGAGTAGCATATTCAAATATTTTGAATGTATTTTGAAGGAACTCAAACAGTGAAAAGTAAAGTAGTGCCTCAAACATGTACAGTGAACAGTCATAATATCATAGACAACAGTCACTCTTAGAATGGCAGCCTTAAAATCACTGAAGGACAGTATAGGCATAAGCATGGATATAAATTTAAAATATAGAATCCTAAGAAATGACAATTAGCAAAAGAGCAGATCCTAGTGCACAATGAACAACAAGCAAAGATATAGTCATAATGTTTTCATGATTTCGTGAAAACCCAGATTCCACTTATGATGATTTTTATGCAGAAATGAGATGACTTAAAAACACAATAACTCAAAATATCTAGTGAAAACCCAGTTCATGAATTTTCAAAAAACTTTATTAGTCCGCAAAAAGATAATACTAAATCAAAGGAACAGATAATAAAAGAACAAACCACAAGGTTCAGCCAGCTATCAATATGATAAGCCTCATGGACAGTCAAAGTGAGGTATAAAGATCATCAAGAGATAATCAAGATTTTGACTAGTTGGTGCAGCCATCATGAGAAAGACAGTCTCTAAAATCAATACCAAAAGATTAGGTTGCAGAACTACTTCACAGAGCTTCATGAGATAATTGCAATAGTTTTAGATACAAAAGAAATATCTATCAATATGATTACACAAAGAGGAGTAATATCCATAAATGACACTGAGCATAGTGCAAAGTTAATGTTGCACTAGGTCATAATAGAATACACGAGACAACTATATCACAGAGATATTCAATGCACAATTAGTATTGCTTAGAAATCATAAATTATGATCATCATTGAGGACAAAGGAAAACAATTAGGGTTTGATAGTTTTGTGCAACCTCCAGTGGATAACAAGAATAGTAACAACCCTTTTGACAGATAAAAATTGCATAAGAATTAAGATCATTTATTGAAGCAAGGATGAAAATTGGATAAAAGCAATGGAAGAAGGATAAAATCAGATAGAAAAGATTAAGACATGGGAATTAGTTACTAGAACTAAAGACAAGAATATTATTGGAACTAAATGGGTTTTTAGGAATAAATTAAATAACGAAGGTCTGGTTGTGAGGAACAAGGCTAGATTAGTTTACAAAGGAAATTCACAGCAAGATGGATTTGATTATGGAGAGACTTATGGTCTAGTTGCAAGAATTGAAGTGGTATGACTATTTATGGTCTAATCTGCACACAAGAACTACAAAGTATATCAGATGGATGTCAAACGTACATTTCTAAATGGAGACCTAGAAGAGGAAGTCTACATTGAGCAGCCTGATGGATTTTTTTTTTAGAAGACAAAGACATGGTTTGTAGAATGAAGAAATCTTTATATGGACTAAAACAAGCCCCTAGAGCATGGTATGCTAGATTAGATAGATATCTTTTAAAGATTGGTTTTAGCAAAGGTAATGTTGTTAGTAACTTAAATTACAAAATTGAGCAGGCTAACATATTTCTTATGATATCTTTTTAGGAGGTGAATAAATTCTATGCATGAAATTTGCTAATGATATGAAGAATGAATTTAAAATGTCTATGATTGGTGAGATGAAATTTTTCTTTTGTTTGCAGATTACTCAGACTGAGAAAGGTATTTTCATTTGTTAAACTAAGTATGTGAAGGAGTTAGTTAAGAAATTTGGACCTGAGAATTCTAAACCTATCAATACTCCTATGATAAGCGGTTGTGAATTGTCAAAGGATGATGAATCTCCTGGAGTAAATCCAAGCAGATACAAATCGATGATTGGTGGATTGTTGTACGTAACTCAAACTAGACCTGATATAATGAACATTGTTTGTATTACTTCTAGATTTCACTCAGATCCTAGAGAAACTCATGATATTGGTGTTAAGAGGATATTCAAATATTTGGTATGTAAAATAGAGTTTGGGCTATGGTATCCAAAGAATGATGACTTCATATTATGTGCCTATATAGATTTTTATTGGGCAGGAGATGTGAATGATCAAAAGAGAACTACTAGTGGTGTATTCTTTCTTGGAAAGAAGTTGGTTTCATGGCTTAGCAAGAAACAATCATGCACTTCATTGTCTAATGTTGAAACAGAGTATGTAATTGTTGCTACCAACTGTACTAAGATTTTATGGATAAAACAAATGCTAGAAGATAGTGGGTAGGTAGAAAAAATAATTTTTTGAAATAAGAGATCCAATAGATAAGAAGGGTAGGTAACCAGAAAATTGTTTTATTTTAAAGAACAATTAGTAGTTTAATTTTTTAAGAGTTTCCTATATTATGATGAACACCTACATAGGGTAGTTAGTATTTCCAATAAGGTGTTTTTATAATTTTCTAGTAAATTTATGCCACGTGCTTATTAGCTCGTTATGCTAAAGTTTTAAGAGTTAATCTAATTATTACATAGAGTAGTTAATATTTTCAAGGTCTTTTTAGAATAATTTTGCACAAAACCTGTATATGACAAATAAGTGATCCAATAGTTAAAATGGTAGGTAAGGTCATCCAATATTTACATAGGATGCTTAAGATTTCAAAGGAGTTGTTTCTATAATTTTCCAATAAACTTATGGCCCATGGGAAATAAGTGTTGACTAGTTAAGTTAGGTAGTTGGGAAATAATTTTTAATGGTAAATGGGTAATTAAGATTTCCAAGGAGTTGTTTCTATAGTTTTCCACTAAACTTATGCCCCATGGGAAATAAGTAACAAAATGGTTATGTTGGGAAGGCCATAACTTTTAATGTGAGTGTTCTATTGATGGACCATTTTAGAATACCCCTCCTATTTGCAGTTTTGACATGTGGATATCTTATTATGTTGCAACCTTATTTTTGGAGATGTTCAGTTATGCATAGGTTCTTTTATCTCAGGTTCTAATCTATGTTCTCCTTCAGTGTGCATTTGATGCTCCTTGCGGATTATGATGTCCTTGGACTATCAATGATTGTGTGATTACCTGGTGATGCATGTAATCTTTGTGTCTAATTCATTATGATCACTTGATGTGCTCATGTGTTATTGTATTTTATGTGATGAGAGTGAAATGATGTTTTACTCAATGTTAATCATGCTTTAAGTTAATGGCAATTATACTGATTAAATGTTAGTTTAATGTGACTTTGACATTTAAAATATATTTTAAGATAAATTAATGATGTGAGTTAAGTTACTAATTTTTGAGATATTGATGTGGATGTTAGAACTAAGTGATGATGTATGTTAATTTAGGTAAATGCAATTAATTAACATTATGTAATATTTTATGTGCTTCATGTCTTTATATATTATTAAGGAAATTTTATGTGCTTTGGCTCTTTAAATTTGCATGCATAGGTATCCTTTATATTTATTGAGTGGATGCAGGTACCAAGTATCAACTCCACCTCGCTTCACAAATTTGAACTTACCCTCACTAACAGTGGTTAACGAGAGATAACACATTGGCCAAATTGTCACTAAACCATACCCATCATACTATATTGAGTATAATTTACCAGGTGAATACTAGTACAAACTTAGATACCATGTTTGATAATGTTTATAATACCTTGAATCTCTTTTGTGGTTGACCAGTAAAGAGTACTTGCACATTTGTATTTAATTGCATTTTATTATCAATTTTATTTGTGAAAATTAATTCTAATGATTTTAATTTGAATTTCATAATTGGAAATCAAATATGTCTTATGTGTATTTATTTTATTAGCATTTGCATAATTAGGGTGTATGGATGATTTTGGGAAATCAAAATGTTATTTCCTTTTATTATTTTTATTAATTTTCAAAAAGTAATTTGTCAGTTGGGTTTTAATTGAGTAAATTAGAATATTTTTTCAATTACTTTTATTTGATATTTTTGAGCTCTCAAAACCCTCCTTACACTTGATTTTTAGAATGGAGATTTTGGAGTGGATTCTTGGAGAAATTTTGTTGGCGGTGTTTTGTTGGATTAGTAATGGAAAGGAATTCATTTTGCTCCATGAATTTGAGCCTTCTTTGTGGGTTTTGAGAGGTTTTATCTTTAATGTTTTGTGAAAAATTGAGGCAAGAAGATCATAAATTTCTTTATGTTTTAATATTTTCAATTTTAATGATATGTTTGATGAGTGTAAGTTATTAAGGGTTAGTTAGTCCCTTTTGTGTTTCGAGAAATGCCTTCTAGTATGATGATCTCCTCAATGTTTTCTTCCTTCTTAGCATGGTAGGTTAGTGGCTCTTAGGTGACCCTATTTTCTCTTGTGTGCTTCTTAGAGATGTAACTAAGTAATCTACCTGATTTAACTTGAGTGTCTTTGGCTTAACTCTTATTGAGTATTGTATGTGTACTATGTGAGTTATTCTTTGATGATAAATAATGAAATGCATCATGTTCACAAGATGTTAAAAAATGTTGACACGATTGCTTCTTTTATTGTGCATCTACCCTTGTGAGAATGCATGGTTGCATATGTGAAATGAAGTACTCATGAGTGAAGGACATGTGAATTATCATAATAGATCAGTTGGGTCAATGAACTACTTCCCCAAACTTGCATTATTAATTGTATTCACATGAAAATCCGTGTCTTATTGTCTTGTGTCATTGTGAAGCAGTTGAATTAGTCCATTTGCATCACATTTATCTTACATTTGTGGCTCATGATTTATTGTTGACCCTACCCTACATAAGGGTTGTGATTGAGTTAGTAATGTGCATCATGCATCATAATAACTTTGTGTAGATGTGGCCTAGTGATTTTATTACATTGACCTTATTTGGTATGTAGATATCATTATATCATAGCCTATGGTAGTGTTTTGTGATATTTGTGCATGTCCCTTGTGTGGGTAATTCTTGTTTGGATGAATGATCCTATATAAGTTAACATTAAAACTACCCTCGTATTGAAATGATAATGTACCTTGATTAAGCCTCATTTGGGAATCCATAATAAATGTGATCATGTGTATCATAAACTTGTAATTGTAACTCTCCTTGTGAATGTGGTTCTCTAAGTGAGTCCGGTATGTGCATTAAGTGTGCCACTATGGATGTGTTAGACAACCCCCTATAATTGTCTCCTTTCTTAATGAGTTGATTGTATTACATTTCATCACATTTAAAAGGTAAGCATTTGCAAGTTGAGTAGAGTGCATAGTTGTGTGCTTCAGTGCTTAAATGTTGCATAGTATTGGAGTCGTAGATGACTCATCTACGTCATGTGTTTGGGTACGCTCTCTAATATAATTGGGATGCTATATTATTGGGTGTAATGTATCAGATACTCTCTTAAATGTGGCTAATATTAGTCACTCTGTTATGTGGAAGTGTTTCATGCTTGATGATTTATTTTGGTTATTGTTGAAATGTTGCACATGTTGTAAGGACTAGCATTGATTTTTATTTTTATTTTCTTATGTCTGGTTTAGTTACAAAACTCTCCTATTTATCTATTTTGTGACCCTTGGTCACACTTGACTTATTGTTGAAATTGCATGAATTCTTATGATTTAGTGTTGAATTTGATAATATTCCCTCTTGGGTGTTACTTTTTAAGTATCATGGTGGCTATTCCAAATGTTTGAAATTATTGGTCTTGAGTTATGTTAAGTGTTGTTCTCTATCATGTTCACTATGAATCGCTAATAACATGTGCAAGTGAGTACTTTGCAAAGAATGTACTATATATGTATGTAGTGCTATTTAGTGTAATGGTTAGATTAGGGTATCTTCATTTTTTATGTGTATGAACTCTTTTGAGTTGTGTGTAAATAATTATAAAATGTATTACTAAATCATAGGTTTTTGCATAGTAATGCATTAGTTAAAGTTGTGTTGAATTGTAAATTCTCTACCCATTGTGAAATTAAATGTATACATTATGTAATAATTGATTGGTCTGAATGCCACGTGCTCATTTATTCATGAAGTGTATTTAGATATACTTGAATGTGCTTGTTATATTATTGTAAAATCTCATGATCTAGTTGGTAAAATCACATGTCTTCAACATGTCTAATTTTTATTGATATTAGATAGTTGGGTGTGACTTAATTCACCAGCAACACTTTCTTTTGTTTGGGTAGTCTTGAGACCATATCTTTAGTATTTTGGAACCTATTATTTGTATATTAGTTACTATAATTATATATGTATATATCTCTTGTTGGAATACCCATCAAGGTAGGCCCTGTGATTGGAGAAGATTTCCATAGTAGCCTTCAGGTATTCCTAGCTTAAGGATGGAAGAGGGTGTAGTCCTTGTGTGATATGTTGGATATTCTATGTGAGTTCCTTGTTAGTGCATGATGTTGATCCTTGTGGAGGTTCCTTATCACCCTTTTTGATCATGAATTCATGATCAATTTGGGTGGTTTAATAATATTTTGGTCATAGTTGAGCTTGAAAATAACCTAAAATCATGTTTTTCTCCTATGCCTAGTGTTTAGTGTGTTGTCTTCCTAGAGGATCTTGGGGTTGTTGAGCCTTCTTAGTGTGAAAACCACTTTTTGTGAGAGGTAGTTTCCATATTCATGCCTCTTTTAAGCACTATGTTGCCCCTAATTCTCAAATAGAAGCATATTTTTTGACGAAATTTTTACCAATATATAACAATATTTGAGGAAGTGAGAGCTTTTGTAGGAAGCATTCACTTAATGATAATGATGGTACTTTTCAGTCTTGTGGGATTAGTTTTTTTTCCCTAACTTTTGGTTTATATCCCTAAGGGTTAAGTGTCTTGGTCTAAGAAGAGACCATAGCTAGTTCAATTTTGTGTTTTGTTACCTCATAAAGAGTTGAAGTGGTAGGATTTATGTTGTTCTTAGTTGAGTTTGTGGCCAGATGAATTTTAAAACACCTATGTTAGTCTTGGGGTAGGAATTTGAGGTTGTTGATGCCTTGTTGATTGTGTGTTTGTTCCCTAATTTAGTTGCAATGGCAATTGGTGAGAGTTGTGGTCTAAAATTTGAGAGAGATAAATGGTTATTCTTGTGTGATTGTCGTGTTGGAAGGATTTGTTAGAAGCATGAGCTTGTATGGTTGTTATTGATGTCAAACCTTGTTATCCAAATGGATATTGGTCTGGATATGTATTGTCAGACCTTGGTTATCTGGATAGAGTTTGATGTGGATACTCTTTTGGTGTTGGTTGTGATATCTTATACTTGGGGTGGTTCAGAAAGCTTTTAGTGCCCTTTAGATATGTTATTAATTGCATTGTGGTTTGGTGGATCATGTTCTTTTGGTCCAGATATGTGCTAGAATATGTGTTGAGGTGATTATTTGGGTTTCACTTTGGCTTGTGGAGATTCACATGAAGCATTTTACACCGAAAGTGGTTATGTGGCCAACTGGTTGATTATATCTACACGTTATGCTTAATTTGTAATGTCTTTTGGGATATGTGTTAATGTATGTGGGTTGTCAGATTGTTTATGGGATGATGTATTATGATATATTTTGGTTCCCTCTTTCTCCTAGAGTGGACCCATTAAGTATTTTTGGTTTGGGTGGCTTATTTTGTCTTGGCCCACCCTTGTTTAAGATTTCAATGGTGTATCTCATATTTAAGATGTGTGAAAGAATGATTTGAGTATGTATGAGAAGTGAATTGTGTGAGAAGTGTATGAAAATGATTTGCAGGCATATTTGAGTTTGTGGTGATGCGAAAGATAGTTTGGGAAGAGCTTTGAAGTTGATATATTCTACAAGACACAATGTTGTGATAGTGAAGATTGTCAGATATGTTTGCCATTTTTTGGTCACTTGATTACTGTTCATGGACAATTTCATGATTAGTAGAATCATTCTCAATTTTAGTTTAACTATTTCATTCATTGTTGATTGATAGTGGGCGCTTTGGCAACAATTTGTATCTTGTCTTGAAGAAGTATTCTTTAGTTGCACAAGTCCATTGTATGTTTCCTAAGGTTGTGCGCCTTAGTTCTGCAAGTCCTTTAGGTATTGGTGCTCCTTGGCTATAAGCCTAAAAATTTGTAAACATTGTCATTATATTGTGAGTTAGATTCTCACTATGGTTTTTCCCTGTTTGGGTTTTCCACATATATCTGGTGTTTATGTGTTTCTGTTTGATGTATTTATAATTAAAGTGCTAATATTGAATAAGTTTATTAATAATTTTTTAATTTTTTTTGAATTGATTCACCCCCCTCTTAGTTCTAGTGGGTGTTCAACAATTGGTATTAGAGCAAGTTTCCTCTGTGGAAAGCTTAACCGCTTGAGGTAGATCTAAAGATGGTGCAAGACTTTCATGTTAGAGCTCCAATGTTTGATGGAACTAGCTAAAACTATTGGAAGGAAAAAATGGAATCATATTTGAAAGCATTGTAGAATGGAATCTAGGAGATTATGTAGACTAGTTAGCAACAACCTCCTAATGGACCATCAACTCTAAATGAGATTAAGGATCAAGAAACAAATGCAAAGGCTAGAACAATTTTGATCAACTGTCTTAGTGATGAAGTTTGTAGCAAAGTCAAAGGAATGAAGGAAGCTAAGGGAATCTAGAATGAGTTGAGTTATGAATGTGACTTGAAGACATAACAAGCAAGATTCTTGAACCTAAAGAAGAAGTTTGAAGGTTTCAAAATGTTTGATGATGAACTTGTTGAGAGTTACATACATAGAGCAATTGATATAGCGGATGCTATACGAGCTATTAGTGGAATGCTTGAAAAAAGTGATGTTATCAGAAAGATCCTATTTACTTTGAGAGAACCTATAAACCAAAGAAGTGCGTAATTGAAGAATGTCATGATCTGAAGAACTACACAATTGATTATCTTATTGGTACATTGTCTGCCTATGAGATTGGTGAGATGGAAGATACAAAGTCCTATCGAAGAGAAGCTACATTTACTGTTTCAAAGATATAAGGAGATGAACCAAAACTAAGTGAAAACCTGGATGAGATAGAAGCAAACTTTGTGAGAAGGATAAAGTGAGAAATTGGGAAGCACAAAGATAAGTTACCCTTGAAATGTTTTAATTGTGGAAGAATGTATCATTATTCTTCAAAATATACACATAAAGAAGATTATAGAAAGTCAGAGGAAGATGAAAATAAAAGTAGGATTAGAAAAAATGACTTTAAGAAAATAATGGATGATAAATGGGAAAGGAGTTTGTATTCTTCTAAAGCATAGTAAACTGAAGAAGAAGATATTGAAGACTCGCATAAAGAATCCCTATTTTTGGCAATTGAAGAGAAGTATCAGGAATGTATTGGAAGATCAGAAGAGAAGATTGCACTGCATGCTAAAATTGAACCTAGATCATGGGTCATTGATCCAGATGCTCAAATCACATGACCGAAGATAAAGACAAGTTTATTACCCTGAAGAAGTATGATGGTGGATTTGTAAAATTTGTGGGAGAGGAAGTTGCACTAATCTACGAGATAGGAAGTATCTCTATTGATGGTAAACATAAAACTGATGGTGTTTATTATGTAGAGGGATTGAGACATATTTTGTTGAGTGTTAGTCAAATGTGTAATAGAGGTTATGAATTTGTGTTAACAAAAACTAGATGTATGATTAGACAAGGTAAAACTAGAAAATTTGTAGCATAAAGAATCATGACAAGTGGAAATATTTATTACACATAGGATAAAAATGGAAACTTATTTTATCTGAGCTATAGTAATGAATCCTAGTTATGGAAGAAGAGAATGGGGCATGTTAACTTTGACAACATGATATTGATCAATAATTTTAAAGTAGTGAGAGATTTACCAAGGATTATCAAACCTATTGACATTGTGTGTAAGAAATGTCAGTGAAATCAAACAAGGAGAAGTTTCAAGAAGAAGGAGTATTCTACATCACACCCATCGGAGATAATTCACATAGACTTATGTGGACCTACAAGGACATGTAGAATCAATGGTGAAAGGTATTTTATGCTACTCATTTCTCATTTCTCTAGAATGAAATGGGTTACATTTTTAAGGGAAAAATATGAATCTTTTGAAAGATTTAAAGTTTTCAAGTCAATGGTAGAGAATTAGGTTGATGATAGAATCAAGTGTTTGAGATTTTATAGAGGTGGAGAATTTAATTCAAATGAGTTTGACAATTTTTGTGAGAGGTATGGGATTAGGAGACATATTTCTACTCTGAGAACCCCTCAATACAATGACGTGGTAGAAAGGAAGAACAAAACTATTATTGAAATGGCTCGAACTATGATTAAAGATGCTAACTTGACTAACATTTATTAGAAAGAAGTTGTGTATACTACTGTTTATATTCTTAACAAATTTTGGATAAGGATAAATCATACAAAGACACATTATGAGTTATGGTATGGAAGACCACCTACTCTGAAGTTTTTAGAATGTTTAGAAGAAAGTGTTCTATCAGAAGAGATGAGAATGATCTTGGAAAGTATGATACTAGAGCTGACAAAAGTATCTTCTTGGGATATACAAAAAACAAGGCTTACTAGTGCTACAATAAAAGATTGAACAAGATAGTGGAGAGTACCTATTCATCCTCAATTAGGTTTGAAGACCTGAAGTGAGGCATTTGGGAAGTTCCATATGGGTGGGGCCTGTTGCATCCTATGGAATGACCTCCGATATTTTAGAAGATAACTCTTCATTATTTAGAAAGGGAGGTTGGAAAGGGAAAGAAGGCATCCTAAACCTAACCCTATCTAATAACAGAAAATAAACTCAAAAAGTAGGGAGATCTTCATAAACGCTTGCAGACAATAGGTAACTAAGACTGACCATTGAGTGGATGAGGCACAACACATCACAATCCCTTTAATATTAAGAAAATAATAGGGAATATGAAGTAAATCTGACATAAAATACAATATTCCAATCCAATATATGGCTTGGGCATTTGTAAAGGCAGAGCTCAATAGACAATCTTATGATTCTAAATATGACCCTTTTTAGTTTTTCAAGAATCCAGTATAATATGGAATTTATTTTATGCATACAAAGGATTGTGACCTATGCACATATTAGCACATAACATTATTAAGAACATCAGAGAAAGGCAACATGACATAGTTTTATATTTAGAATAATATTAAGGCTCAGCTGTCAATTTTATGATTTTACAAAACCCAACCAGATCACCTGATCAAGTTATCAGTTTTACAAAAATATTTCAAAATTTTTTGATCACTTGTATAGAGGTCCTATCTATTTCAGAAGCTAATACATTTTGAGTTTTCAATAGCTGACCTAAACCTTGGAAGAAAATAAGATCCGATCAAATCATATTCTTTTTTGAAGAAAAATTGATGTTTAATCATCCTCTGTCTCTAGCTTTTATAGCCTCTTCTATTGTAGGGAAGATAAGATTTTATTTTCACTATAATTCAAAAAAATTTGATTTGAAATGACAATATCTAACGACTTTCACGCTATAAGGTTGTGAGTTACAAATTTTCACAAATCCTTTGCATGTCGGGCACGTAGGTTGTGTCGTGTTTCTGTATCAGATTTTGGGAGCCTCAAACTCTGCATGGACTTCCTCAATAGACTTGTAGACATCACTAGGAAATGTCAAGGTTGGAACTTGACCACCCACCATATGTGGTGTGCCATTTGAGAATCGAGAAGCTCCCTATATTGTATGATCTCTTTCCTCCATCAAGCCAACACGTGGCGTGTTATCAGAAAGAAGATGGAGAAGTAAAGTTTTTGTTCGCAGAGACACACAAAATCATAGTGTGTCCTATTTGTCTTGCCATGCAATAAGGAACAAAGCTATCCATTTGAAAGAAAAGGGTCAAAAGACCGACCTCTATAAAAGGTTTTATAGTTCTGGCGATTCACAGGGGACTAACCCCAAAATCTTTGTTTTTGTAGACCACTACCTTAGACACTTCTGATTGGATTGATGAACTTTGCCGCGAAGAGTCTGAAAAATATGCATACTCCAAAAAATTTTGAAGAACAAAGCTCTTGCCACAAGAGACAGCCATGAAATATTTTACATGAAAATTTTGAAACTTTGCAAAAAATGTAGTCTTACCAAACCACAACTTGCAAAAGTTGAATGTTAGTTGGAAACACTTAAAGTATACATCAACAAAAGCTATCCAAAAGAAAGGAGGGCACTTAAACCAAAAAAATTTCGTGGAAGGGAGGATAAAATATGACATAAGATGAAAGAAAATGTTAATGGTAATAATATTTTTCACGATATGAATTAGGTTTCTCTTTTTGAGGCCCTTAAATTGTGATGACAAATACCCAAAATTTTAGAAAGCCATAAGTTATGGTTAGCTGCCCTATTACTCGTGTATTTGCATTGTGATTAGTTTATTTCTCCTTATATGAAGATAGGCAAAGTAATAAATGCTATTATATCTACTTGATTGGACCTATCCTCCTAAACCCAACCGGATAAAGCCTTTCTGCTAGATGGACAAGGATATCACTCTGGTCCCCTTCAAACATCACTCTACTGCTAGATAGTCATCTATAGCCTTGATAGAGTTATCCAGATCACCTCTTTTACCTTTTGATAAATTTAAATTTATTTCTTCTCTTTCTGCTTCCTCTTTTTATATTATAAAGAGGCTGGGTGTCCGAGTGGTAGCAGGAGTGGCCTTTAGATTTTTCACTTATCCCGAGAAGTATTAAATTGCCACCTCATCATTCATGGAGGTATTAAATGTAAGATTATCATGTGAATATTATGCGAACACCACCTATACATGATAAGACATTCTAAAAGATTACATATCATTATAATCATGAGTTAAGAATGACAACAAGATCATCACGGATTTTATACCATAAAAGATAATATTAAAACATTAATACTCACTTCGCCTAAGGCATGTGATTTACATCATCCCTTGTCACCAAACAATAGAATGTTAACTCTTAGTGCCCACTATCCTTGGGGATTTTTCTAGACGTCATCCAATTCTCAAGAAAATATAATAAAATAAAATGCTCTAATAAATCCTAGTCGTGTAAGCAGTGTAATCGTCTATAAAATGGGGCCCATGTTAATTACAATTATCATCCTAAATTAGTAGAGTAGTGAGAGTAATAGAAGACCTTTAGAGATGGATACACCTATGAGGTTGACAAATTTTAAGAAACAAAGGCCCTTTCTAGGGTAGATAAGCTATTCTCACCTTGAGTATCTTCTCGGGACCAACAATGACCTCATCATAACACCCCCTTTTTTGGGTAAGCTATGGACTTAGGGGGATCACTCGCTCTCTATTAAGCCATAGACTCCTTCCTTACACCCCCTTACAAAATCTTTCTCTATTTATCCAGTTTGGCTCCACCTCTCCAATCTCCCCCTCCATTTTTGGGAACCTTCTTGTTTTGAGGCCATCGGTAACTCCATTAGAAAATTCTTGAAGGTTGATGATGCCATGTTCTCCAAGGGTCATTCTACCTTTGCTCGCCTATTAATTGATGTTGACATATCTCTGGCCCTCCCTAGGGATGTGGTGCTTATGGTTGGGGATAGGCCTTGGACTCATTCGCTGCATTATGAAGGCCTCCCTTTTCGCTGTCGAAGGTGCCTCTCAATGGGTCACCTTGTTGCTGACTGTTCTCTCTCTCATCACAAAGTTGTTGCTACATGGTGGGAGGATCCTATAGAAGACCACTTGACGATTAATGCTTTAGATTTTATTTTGGTTGATTCATCTCAAGATGAGGTGCCCCATACTATTGATGAAGCCCTGACTGATGTTACTATTGTGGCGGTCCCTTCCACCTTTTTGGTTCCTACACTCGTTGCTCCTACTCCTCACCTTCACTCTGCTCCTGGTGATTGTTCTCTTTCTGTTGCTTCCCTGCAACAGTAGTGTGGCAGTGACTCTGTAGGAGTCTTTCCCACTTGATTCTTCTTTGAAAGTTCCTAATGATAGTGTTGCATGGACGGTTGTTTGTTGTAGGTGGAAAGGAAAATCTAACCCCCTTTTCCAAGCCCCCCCTTGTCAAGTTTCGGGTTTTTCTCCCCCCTCTTGATTTGGGTTGGGTTGTTGATGATTTTTGAGGTTGGTTTGGCCTATCCAACTTTGTTCTTTTGGGGTTTGCACCCCTGCTTGGTCTATTTAATTTTGATAGCCTTCGACTTTGTAAAGGGTCAGTGCCCTAGTTAATGTTGCTTTTAAAAAAAAAAAATTATTAATATTATTATTTTACGAAATATAAAATTGTTAAAGGCTATCAATATTTGTTTATATAAATATATATATTAAAAAAATAAAGAATTATATTATTAAAATCTCTATAACTAAAAATACTAAATTCTTGACAATGAATTAAATGCAACGCACCTTTTGCATTGTTATTCCCTTTCTAATAAATGACTGGTATTATTTTAACATATCAACACCGAAATTTATATTTTTTCTATCTTTTGCATACTTGAAATGGTGATATAATATTATTTCCTTTATTACCTACCATTTTTTATAAATATTATTTTGATGCCTATACATTATACAATAAATGCTGAATTTATAGGTAGACGATGTAAGACAAAATAAGCTCTTCATAAGTTTTAAAATAATATTCCCCTTTTCTACTTAGTAGACATTTCAAAACTTGCCAAATGGGATCATAGTGAATTTTAAAACTCAAGTCTATAGATATCTGACAGATATTATTAAATACAAGTCAGAAGCACAAAAAATTATTAATATGTTTTATGTATAATAATATGTATATTTTATTTTTTAAATTAAATTTTACAGCTACATAGATCAATAAGAAGAATAAAGAAAATGATACTTTCATGATTATTAAAAAAAATTTTAAATTCAAGACTATAATATTTTTGTTTAGAAATTTTAATTTTGTTTCTATCAACTCTAACTTCTCCAAGCCAAAGGAAAAAAAAAAGAAATCAATTCCGATCACAGACTGATCTTAGTATCGCATGACTACCTAAACATTCATATCATATTCCCATCACATTCTAAACATTCATATTTCACAGTCGAGCAGAACTGATTAGGCGTGACAACACCTGTCCCCAACACAGAAAAAGAACGACTCAGAAGATTGTTCAGCAACTGAGACCAAAAATGGAAAAAGGAGGAAGAAATGCATAATTAAGCTGCCTTTTCACTTGAAGATGATTGAAATTTCAGTCACCTCTTTCAACCTATTTTTAGCATTATGAGGCAAGTATTGCCTTGCAGCCACTTCGGAAGATTGGTGTAGTAACTGTAGAGGGGGTTTCTACAACGACATTTTTTAGATCCTTAAACGTTTTCTCCAAGCATATTAAATACATTAGGAACACCAAGGTTTACCTCTGTCATTTCAATTTCTTTCGGTACTAAATGTCTTAGCAAAGCTACCATCACCCGCGGATTTGTCCCGTATATACTCTCTATTTTTTATGTTGAATCCGCTTCATTCCTTCTCATTCAACTCTGACTCATCAGAGTCATATACGTCGGTGCAATGAATGTCAGATTTATCCTCTCTATATTTCATGTTCAATCTGCTGCATTCCTTGTGGTTCAACTCTGATTCATCAGATCTATGGACCACAATCTACCGATAGTTTTCTCACTACTTCAGTTGAGCCATCTGGCTGGTTTTTCTTAACCTTCCTAGCATGTCAAGTAATACAAATTTAAGTCTCACTACTGTTAATCAATTTGTCTTAAATTAATCCTAATCCACTCAGCTAAAAAAATGAGATACACCTCTTCTCGAAGTAACTATTTTTCTGTGAAAAAAAAGAAGATAAATTACAATATTGTCTACTAATGTTGAGAATGAGTCAATTGAACTAAAAATACAAACTACAATAGCATGAGGGCATGAAAATGACCTGCAACATTATAAGAAAATAGAGGTTTCAAGCTAAAAGCTAGTGGGTCAGAAAGAAAAGACATAAACTAAGATAAGCCCAACTAAGATAAACTCTAAATGTAAAATAAATAGTGTCGTAATTTAAAACTCAGTGGAACCTGGTAAATCCCAAACCTCACATTTGTAAATAGCCACCTCAGGAATCAAGGAAAAACTGGAATTTAGAAATGAAAAAGAGATCGTATTTCACTATTTGAAGAGAAAAACGAGCTCATATGCCACAATGTTTTCTCTTCAAATAGTGAAATCAGAGCTCTTCTTCATTTGTAAATAGCCGTATTTCCTTGATTCCTGAGGCGGCTATTTACAAATGTGAGGTTTGGGATTTACCAGGTTCTACTGAGTTTTTATTTCTAGTTTAAGTGTTTCATTTCTTAAACTTCTGGCTTTTAGCTTGTACCCTCGTATTTTCTTAAAATGTTGCAGGTCATTTTCATTCCCTCATGCTATTGTAGTTGTAGTTTTCAATCCAATTGACCAATTCTCAACATTTGTAGACATTAATGTAATTTCTCTGATTCTTTTTCAAAGAAAAACTAGTTAACTTCTAGAAAGGGTGTATCGAATTCCTTGGCTATGTAGATTAAAATTAATTTCAGACAAATTGATTGACAGCTGATATATTTCAAATATCCACTATATGATACGCATATCCCATGAAATGACTTCTGAATTTGTATGACTTGCCATGCTAGGAAGGTTAAGAAAAGACCACAGATGGCTCAATTGGATTAGTGAGAAAACTATGATACTCTGTCGAGGTAAGTGATTAATGTTATTTAGCCAGGTCTTACCCAACTACACGTCCCTCCTGTTTTCCAGTTTTCCAGCCAACTCGTTGTAGATGGATTGTTTACTACATTAAGTAATATATATATAGAGTGAGGCAGGCTGTTTTCTAGGTATATTTGATATGTGGAAGCAGCACGATTATTACTGTGCACCAACATTCTTTATATAGAGAGAAAGAGATATAGAGTTCAAGGTCATAAATAATCCATCTACATTGAGCTGGGAAGAGCTGCCAACTAAGATCTGGCATGATAACCCTAATAACTTACCTCGACAGGCTATGAGCTGCAAAATGAGAATGTTCTCTCCGCTCCCGCTTCTTCCTGGAAATGAATGGACAAACTAATGAGTTAATATAAATAATTTTTATAATGCAAAGGTTTTCTTCCAAATAACAAAAATGGTTAATTGATTTCTATTACTTATCTCTACAGAAATCTTTTTATCAGAGCATTTGAGGGCTCCAAAATTAATTTATGTACCTGTTTTATGTGCATTTTAGCAAACTATCTACAATATCTCACAATGCCATTCACTTTTGATATTGAAATTTAAATAATTTAGAAAATAAAATTTCTAAACAATTATTTTATTCGATTTTTTTTTAAAAGATTGATTATCGTAGTCTGGGTCTAGCATGCACACGTAACAGTAAACATTTTCTATTTAAAGCATGAATTCTATGTTTTTCATTCAACAGATTTCTCAATGATCTGAGATTTAACAAATCAAAAAGATGAGAGTTAACATCCAGATTATTTATACAAACCCTAATATCATATTTAAAAATATAATTTTAACTGCAACACATGGATAATTTGAATCATTTTCACTTTATAGGTAATGAAATTATATTAATAATTCATATATGTAAACAATAGAAAAAATTATATCACTAACCAAATCACATATTTCTGGTTTGTTCTTGTCTTTTTTATGTTGATTTCAAATAATTGCATTTTTAAAGCAATAGAAAACAAGTTTGTTCATGTTCTTTCTTATGATACAAACAATTTTGTAAAATTGAAAATAAAGGAAAGAGAGATACTTATCAAACATCTTATGTTGCTTCTCAGTAATTCAATGTTTGATTTACAACTAAGAAAGTTGAAAATTAAAGCAAGAGAGACACTTATCAAACACTTTATATTGCTTCTCCTTTATTCAATCTCTGATCTACTACTAAGAATGTTGAAAAGAATGGAAAAAGAATCTTTGATAAATTGGGAAAAATCTCTCTGTAGTAATGAAAACTTGGGGTGCATGGCTGCTCGTTTAGCATCATTACAATATTTTATGCTTATTGCATATGAGAGAACATAAGTTAGTGCGTGAAGTTTATAATACAATGGTTTTTGCAAACCTAAACACTAAATTAGACAAAAATGCAGAAGAAAAAACTAAAGTAAAATATCATGGTAATATGAAAAAGGGGAATTCAAATTGAAAGGTTTATTCAAACAAGTGAAAGTCATGAGATAGATGATCGATTGGAATATCATGGCATAAATAGTTGAATGGTTGAATTGAAATTACTCAAATAGATAGTGGGTAGGTAGAAAAAATAATTTTTTGAAATAAGGGATCCAATAGATAAGAAGGGTAGCTAACCAAAAAATTGTTTTATTTTAAAGAACAATTAGTATTTTAATTTTTTAAGAGTTTCCTATATTATGATCGAATGGTGCTAAAGTGTTGAGAGTTAATCTAATTATTACATAGAGTAATTAATATTTTCAAGGTCTTTTTAGAATAATTTTGCACAAAACTTGTGTATGACAAATAACTGATCCAATAGTTAAAATGGTAGGTAAGGTCATCCAATAGTTACATAGGATACTTAAGATTTCAAAGGAGTTGTTTCTATAATTTTCCAATAAACTTATGGCCCATGGGAAATAAGTGTTGATTAGTTAAGTTAGGTAGTTTGGAAATAATTTTTAATGGTAAATGGGTAATTAAGATTTCCAAGGAGTTGTTTCTATAGTTTTCCACTAAACTTATGCCCCATGGGAAATAAGTAACAAAATGGTTATGTTGGGTAGGTAAGGAAATATTATTTATTTTTTATTGTTTTAAGACTATAATGATGGAATTTGTTTTCCAAAAGGGGATTTCTATGATTCTACAGTAAACATATGCCCTTGGAAAATAAATAATCCAATTGTTATGTAGGGTAGGTAAGAAACATAATTATGTTTGAAGGAATAATGATGAATCATGATCAAAGTAAATAAAATAAAATAACATTTAGCTATGATATTAGACTTGAATTATTTATAATAAAATGAAATGAATAAATTAATAGTTTAGTATGTGAAAACTATGATGAAAATAGTTAAACATGGAAAATGGCTCTTTAAATTAGAAAATAGAAACATAAATTTTATTCCTTTTTCCTAGTTTCAAAAAATGGGATGGGTAAGAAAGGAAACTCTCTATATTGTTCATCTTTGTTGTATATTGAGAGACATTAAACTGTCTTTTACATTCAATCATAGGACATGGAAATATTCATTGGTGAAAGATGGAAACAAGATCAGGAAGTGCTTTTCAATTTTTTTCATTGATATATCTAATAGTAAACATAACTCAAGAAGAACAAAAGGAGAAAGTATGAGCCAAGGGAAATTTGTGAATCAAGAGTTGGAAAATTTGGTCAGAGCCAAAAATTGGAATCCTAAGAAAGAGGTCAAATATTTTGGAGATTTAAAGATAATTTAGAAATGGTCCCCATGTTAAAAGTTGTTCTCTCCTTGCAGGGTAGTAAGAATTGGAAACTATAATCTCATAGGGAAGAGAGTTGAGAGTTGAATTTGATAAGTGAAACCGCGTGAATCTCGGATAGGTTCAATAGAGAGAAGTGTCTCAATGAAAGATAGATAGGTTCAATAGAGAGAAGTGTATCCCAAGATAGTGCCATAGAAGATTTGTTAGGTCAATTATAAGGAGAATCCCTTCCATTACTTTCAAAATAGGAATAATTGGGTGCATATTAACAACTCCAGTAAGAGCAAAAAGAAAGACTTCAAAAGTTCATATTCTGTGCCAATCAGGAAAATAGGAAATAGAAAAAACGGTCAATAGCGAATGATTTGAAGCAAGATGAAATAAGTAAACTGATTGGATGGGGTGAACACTATATCTTAGTCCACAGGCAATAAAGTCCAAAAGCTTTCAACAATGGACTGTAACAAAGACAATGAATAATAAAGACAATGAAATTTCACAGAAGTGCATAATCATTATGGATATCATAACACTGTGAGAAAATACAGCCACGGAATTTTTGAAATAAAGATAGAAACATCTTCATGGTTTCAGACCTTATGGAGTCTTAGGTCACAAGTTCTAGTGATGAGAATAAAAGAGTCAAACAAGGCAGTCTAAATAGTGCTTGCAGCCATCCAAATATTTGTAAAAGACAGTGAGGAGATTATCAGCATCACTAAATACACGGAAATAAAGAACATTAGCCCCGTGATGAAGAGCATAGTATCCACAGATAAATTCATGATAAGCTATCACAGAAGTGTAAATATTCAGATGTCACTTTCTCAAAATGGTGAGTAAAGAGCAGTCCTTCACGCACCCAAGGGAGTCACAAATTATAGTCAGATCAATGTAAGACCCAAAAGTGACAATAAAAGTTCAGTATTTGGAAAAAAAAAAAAAATGCTCAATCATTTACAGCCTTGCAGATCAGAGAAGCATAAGGTTATGATTTCTATCCATACTCAAGCGAATAATCTTCTGATAGAATAGAAACTGATCCATTCAATAAGAGTAGCATATTCAAATATTTTGAATGTATTTTGAAGGAACTCAAACAGTGAAGAGTAAAGTAGTGCCTCAAACATGTACATTGAACAGTCATAATATCATAGACAACAGTCACTCTTAGAATGGCAGCCTTAAAATCACTGAAGGACAGTATAGGCATAAGCATGGATATAAATTTAAAATATAGAATCCTAAGAAATGACAATTAGCAAAAGAGCAGATCCTATTGCACAATGAACAACAAGCACAGATATAGTCATAGTGTTTTCCTGATGTCGTGAAAACCCAGATTCCGATTATGACTATTTTTATACTAAAATGAAAAGACTTCAAAGCGCAATGACCCAAAAAATCTTCTGAAAACCCAGTTCACGGATTTTCAAAAACCCTTATTAGTCTACTAAATCAAAGGAACAGATAATGAAAGCACAAACCACAAGGTTCAGCCAGCTATCAATATGATAAGCCTCATGGACAGTCAAAGTGAGGTATAAAGAGTGAGGTATAAAGATCATCAACAGATAATCAAGATTTTAACCAGGTGGTGCAGCCATCATGAGAAAGACAGTCTCTAAAATCAATACCAAAATATTAGGTCGCAGTCCTACTTCACAGAGCTTCATGAGATAATGGCAATAGTTTTAGATACAAAAGAAATATCTATCAACACGATTACACAGAGAGGAGTAATATCCATAAATGACAGTGAGCATAGTACAAAGTTAATGTTGCACTAGGTCATAATAGAATACACGAAACAACCATATCACAGAGATATTCAATGCACAATTAGTATTGCTTAGAAATCATAAATTATGATAATAAGAATAGTAACAACCCTTTTGACAGAGAATTGTGATTAAGGAAAAAAGGAACAAAAGAAGAGAGGAGAGTCACACACAGTTAGAAGGTTAATGACAACGCAAGCACCTTCAAAGGCACAAGTTCTTAAACAACCAGTTTCTTGCATTTTTATCAAAGAGACAATGATATAATATAAAAAATGGAGAAAATCAGGCATACCGAGCTATTATCAGTTGAGAATCTAAAAATGCAAACTCTAACATGCATGTCGTAGAGAGGAGTCTTCCGGAAGTTGCAAAATATGAAAACCAAAATGATTTTAGGGTTAAATTTCTTATTTGTGCTCATGCCTTAATTTGTTCTATGTGCTTCTCCTTTTATTTTTATTTGTTTTTCTAAACAAATCACTTTATGGAAGCCATGGTGTATGACTTGAAATCATATAGTCTAAGTACTTTTCATTATAAGCGCACATGCAAAAGAGCCGAAAGAATTTTAAGTTCTTTTATTTCATGTATTCTTTTATTTTTATTATTTATTATAACTTAATATATACTAATTAAAGAATAAGAAATAAAACCTTTAATTAATTTATATTAAATTATAATAATTATCATATTTTTCTTTTTAATTATAAATTATAAATTTTATAATTAATATAAATTTATTAAAGATTTATTTCTTATAAAATCTTAATAAATTTATATTAAATTATAAAATATAAAAAAGAAATTAATAGTTTTATTTCAACAATTGAATAAAATGAGTTGTTTTATTTAACTGTCTATGTAAAACTATTTTTGAAAAAGAGAGATAAATATAAAGATGATATGCAGATTTTTCAAAGGAAGGCATGGGGAAAGTTTTTTTTTTTTTTTTTTTTCATGCAACATCAGTTGGGGTCCTATTTTGAGCACTGGAGGCTATTTTTGACATATTTTTGCATGAATTTTTTAGGCTATTTTGGGCAAATTCACCCAAGGCTTTTCTATAGTTTATTTGCAGTTCTATAGTTTGCCTTAGTAATTGTGCATGTTCATTTTTGTAGATTTAATAGGGATTTATTGTGTTTTGATCCAGAAACCTTTGAACTCAGTTTCTTTCATGTGCATGTTTCGTTTCTTTTTATAATCATAGGTTTTAGGTTGTGCAAAAGTGATAATTATCAATTTGGTTGTGAAACTAGTTTTTCTTCCAGCTTTATGTGGTTGAAGAGTACAATTACTTTGTGTGGGAGAATTTTTGTCATAGTTTTGTGAGTTTTTAGACTATTATCACTATATTTTTGGTGTACAACCTCCTAGTTTAGTTGCAGTTTTTCAGTATTTTATTAGTTTTTAGGAGGGATTCAAGGGAAGTCGGCCAATAACCCGAAGATTCACCTTCAACTTGAGCAACCCACAAGCTTGAAGGTGTTTCCATGTTTCACAGGATTGCTTGGTTTAGCACTTAGCATAATGGGTGCAATCCTTCGTGACAACAATAACAAAGGAAGAGAATTTGAAATTATGCTAGAACACTATTTTACTTAGAATCTATCCCTTTCAGATCATAGGACGACATCTATAACAAACGAAGAGAACTTAATATTCCTCTAGAACACTAATTTACTTAGAATCTATCCCTTTCAGATCATAGGAAGACAATTATAAAAAAGGAGAGAATTTAATTCCAGTGGACTTGGAAGTATTCTATGAATTTTAGGTATCTTAGATCCCCAACATGAAGAGAGTGAGAATTCTCAGAAAGAGAAACAAGAGTTAATTTAGAAAATTTTAGATTTAGAAAAAAGAGAAGAGGAGGAACCTGGTTTGATATGCATAAAATCAGAGCAATTGGAGGAAAATAAAAGGATGAAGGGAAGTTTTGGGCTTTCATAAAAATAACCCTAATAAAGAAAAACTAGATTGTGGGAAATCACCAAGAAATAGTAGAGGTAGGAAATCTCCATCAGACCTAAGGAAAACAGATGGAGAAACAAAGGATTAGTTGAAAATTAAAAGCTTGTAGAATTTAGGGAAGGGGAAGGTCATTCCCTTGGAGCAACAAAGTTATTATTGTGGAATGTTAGGAGAATTAATTCCCTTAACAAACAACGTTTGGTTAAACATTGTATAAGAGCTTCAAAAGTAAAAGTATTCATTCTTCAAGAGACATAATTGAATGTATAACAAATGATAACCTTCAAAAATTAATTAGGTTTGTGGGAAGTAGAATCAGTAGAAGCTATGGGAGCTTTAGGGGGTCTAGCTATGTTTTGGAACCCAAGGAGAGTGAGTTTTGAGAAGTTAGCATGAAAGAGGCATTGGCTAGCAAATTCTTTAAGAAATATTAATAGAGATCTTACTTTTGTAATA
Source organism: Cryptomeria japonica (assembly GCF_030272615.1). Classification (NCBI taxonomy): domain Eukaryota; kingdom Viridiplantae; phylum Streptophyta; class Pinopsida; order Cupressales; family Cupressaceae; genus Cryptomeria; species Cryptomeria japonica. Next base: position 385,502 of record NW_026728897.1, on the reverse strand, counting down.
CTAAATTTATATGGGCCAACTCTTAATAACCAACAATATGACTTGTGGAGAGAGGTGTAAAACTTCTTTCAAAACACAAATCTACTGAAAATAATTTCTTATTAAGAGATTTCAATTATTAGAAATAAGGAACACTAAGAGGGTGAGTGAATTAGTGTTATGAAAAAATTAGTTTTTTCTTTTTTCCTTTTAAGCACTTCACAAATTTAATCAACAGAAGGATGCAGGAACAAATGAACAAGAACCACAAAATCATTATACCATATTTTTTGTATGTGGAAACCCTCTTAGGGAAAAACCCAAGGTGGGGAATGGACATGCATTTAAGCTCACTACCTATAGCTCACTGCTCAAAATGAGGTTTGCTACCTAAAAAGTCATTACCAAAATATTACATAAATGTTTGAGGTGAAGTACAACATCTACAATATGTAAATTTCATACACCTTATCTCTCACTGCTCTCTAATACACTGTTCTGTCAAAGATTTGAAGAACAAATCTCTATCTTGTGCACATGAAACTGCACACAATCGATCACTAACACATTTCGCATATCTTAAATGATAGATTATTTATAATAAAATGAAATAAATAAATTAATAGTTTAGTATATGAAAAGTGTGATGTAAACAATTAAATAAGGAAAATGAGTGTTTAAATTAGAAAATAGAAACATAAATTTTATTTTATTTTCCTTGTTTCAAGAAATGGGATGGGTAAATAAGGAAACTCTCCATATTGTTCATCTTTATTATGTATTGAGAGATATTAAACTGTCTTTTTCATTCAATCATAGAACATGGGAAAATGGAATAGGATCAGGAAGTGCTTTTTAATTTTTTTCATTGACATATCTAATAGTAAACATAACTAAAGAAGAAGACTAGAAGGAGCAAATATGAGCCAAGGGCATCTTGTGAATCAGGAGTTGAAAAATTTCGTTAGAGCCACATATTGGAATCTGAAAAAAGAGAGGTCAAATATTTTGAAGGTTTAAAGAGAATTTAGAAATGGTGCCCATATTAAAAGTAGTTATGTCGTTGCAGGATACTAAGAATTGGAAACCAGAATCTCATATTTTAAGTGATTAGGAAAGAGAGTTGAATTTGATAAGGAAACTAAGTATTCATCTCATATAGGTTCAATAGAGAGAAGTGTCTCAATAAAAGATATGAAGACTGCTCACTAATCATGCTTTGAGGTCGCCCAAGATAGTGCCATAGAGGATTTGTTAGATCAAATCTTAGGAGAAGACTAGGAAAATAAATTCCCTTCCATTACTTTTAAAATGGGAATAATTGGGAACATGTTCTCAACTCTAGTAAGGTTGAAAAGAGGTAGAAAATTAGAAAGTACAGAAAAAATAGAAGGAAAAGAAATTCACTGCATCGAATTCTCTAACAATTATCATTTAGAGTCTTAAAACAGATAGGCAAAGATCTCTTAGGCTATTGAAAAAGAAACACTTCAAAATTTCATAGTCTATGCCAATCGGGAAGTTTGAACCTTCAACCTCACCCATTTATTTAAAAAGAAAATAAAAAAAACATTCCATAGCCAATGGTTTGAAGCAAGATGAAATAAATAGGATAATTGGGTGTGGTGAACAGTATTTTACTTAGAATCTATCCCTTTCAGATCATAGGAAGATAATTATAATAAAGTAAGAGAATTTGATTCTTCTAGAATTGGAAGTAGTCTATGACTTTTTAGGTATCTTAGATCCAGAACATGAAGAGAGTGAGAATTATCAAAAAGAGAAACAAGAGTTAATTTAGAAAATTTTAGATTTAGAAAAAATAGAGGAGGAACTTGGTTTGATATGCATAGAATCGGGGAAATTGGAGGGAAATAAAAGAATAAACGAAATGGAAGTTTTGGGCCTCCATCAAAATAACCCTAATAAAGAAAAACCAGATTGTGGGAAATCACCAAAAAATAGGACAGGTAGGAAATCTCTATCAGAGCTAAGGAAAAAAGATGGAGAAACAAAGGATTAGTTGAAAATTAAAAGCTTGTGGAATCTAGGGAAGGGGAAGGTCATTCCCTTGGAGAAATGAAGTTATTATTATGGAATATTAGGGGAATTAATGCCCCTAACAAACAACATTTGGTTAAGTCTAGAGAACTTCAAAAGTAGAAGTAGTCATTCTTCAAGAGACAAAATTGAATGCACAACAAATGATAAGCTTCAGGATGAAATTAGGTTTGTGGGAGGTTAAAGATTTGTGGGTGTTGATGAGTGGAAGGTGGAGTTGTTTTTGGGCACCCAGGTCCTCTCTGTATTTGCATGTTTGATTTCACGCCTATCTTGAGTTCTTGTTTGATGTGCCATTTCTATGGGCATTTTCAGTTATTTGTATCTTTTTTTTTCCCTATTGTTGTCTTTCCCTTATTTTCCATATTGATGCTGGCATTGTTGCTTCTATCTCACTATACTTGGTTATTTCCAATTCTTCCTATAGAGGTGGTCTCATCTTCTTTCATGGTGGAGATGGTTCGTATTGGACATAACATTTCTCCTATTGAGGTGGACCCCGATGCTATGACTGATGTTGGTGGGATGCTGATGGTGCCTTTTTTTGTGTTTGGCTTGGTACTGAGGCTAGTTTTATGGTTGTTTTCTCTCCGTTAGTCCCTATTAAGGTGGTGATCTTGGAGGGTTTTATGTTCTCAGTTCTAGTCTTATTCAAGGTTAAGTTTATGGGGGCCTTTCTAAAACCCATGTGGGCTTCTTTTGTTCATCTTCCCCATTCTCACGGATCTCTCTTTGAGGTAATTTTCTCTCCTATTGAGGTGTAGTGGTTGCAAGGGTTTTGGGTTGAGGGCCTATCTAGGATACTACTATTTATATTGTTGGTTGAGGAAGCCTGTTAACACCCAAATGAATTTCTTTGCAGGAGGTTTTGGGCGCCTTGTCAAAATCCTATATCCTTGAATGTTCCTTCAGGACGAGCTATTGATTGGTTGTGAGAACCTTATGAAACCCACTCTCTTAGGTTGTGAGAGCCTTGTAAAACCCATTCTCAAGGTTGAGGGAGCCCTGAAAAACCCTATGTCTCTTGTTCCTCTTAGGGGCATGCTCGATGCTGGTAGTTTTCAAGGGCCCAGTTTGGTTGGGAATTACTTTTGGTTAGGTTCAGGCTTTGTTTGTTGTGGCCTGAAGATTCTATTACAGGTTATGGGAAACTGGGAAAACCCTTCTGGTTGGTTGAGGGTGCTTGATAAAACCCTCATTCTCTATCTTTTGAGGACTATTTTTTGTTGACTTAGATCATCTATTTTGGCCACCCTATGTTGTAATTTTTTACACTTGATGTTTGGCTAGTGTTTGGTTGGTTGTGGCTACTATATTTTTTCTATTTAATTTTTTTGAAACCTTTGAGTTTTGGGATATGGATGCCCTTAAGTCCTAAAGGTTTCAGGTCATTTCTAAACCCAAGGTTCACAACCAGGTAGTCTAGTCTATTTTTTATGACAACTCTATGATTTTAAAGGTTTTGGGGCCTGTTCAAAACCTATTTTACCCCAATAAAAAATATGTCCATGTAGGGTATTACTTATGGCTGTTTTAACTAATTTCTCAATATAATAGATTTTTCCTTATACCTTAACTTGCATTTCAATCTATTACTTGAATAGAACCAATAAATCAAATACACCATATAGAAAACATATCAGAGGTTTTTTTGTATGTTGATATGGGTCTCATTATGCCACGTGTAGATCCACAGTATGCGTTTGCATTAGAGAATGCTCTTAGTTTGATTAGTTATCTATGTGTTCTATTATTCATCTACATTTTCATTTGCTGCCAAAAATGTGAGATGTGTTAGCATGTGCATTCCATTGGAATGTGTGTGAATTTATGTAAAGTGGATGTTAATGACATGCGAGACAATTTGGTGTGAAAGTAATTTTGTGAAGAGTTTTGATGATGATGTGATAGTCTTCTAAGAGAGTGATTGATGTTAGATGTGTTTTCCATGATATTGGTTGCTTCACATAGAGGTTCAAGGATAATTTTTGTAGTGTCATAAAATTACGACAATAGCAATTTTTGACCACATTAGGGTCCTCACGCATGTCAAATCAAATCTCGTAGCCTGATCAGAGATAAGAGAATGCTCAACCCTCAGAATTTGCTTCTTCCTTGGCCTCCGCACCACCTGTCTACACTCTTCCCTGGAGAAAGGGGCAGGAAAGGGACGTGGTACCCTTGTCCCCCCTAGGAAAAGGGCATGGCTCCCATGTCCTCCCAACATAGGGGTGTTTCACCCCCGTCCCTACCCTATTCTAGGGCATGACCCTTTCTTGAGCTTGCATTGAAGGTTGTGCAGTAAGCGGGAAACTTCCCTGATTTTGGCCTGTGATGTATATCAGTTTCAGTAACTCTAATTGACATGTATTTAAGTTGCATTTTCCCTCTCATTTGGGTAAGAGGGTCAAGTCAGATGAGTGGGAAGTTTACATGAGATCAAGCATTCATTTTCAGCATTAAGCATTCTCAAGTCTCCCTTCAAGGCTAGGTGTTTCATTCAAGTCAAGGATTCAACCATTGAAGAGGAGATTGATTCTAACATCCAACTCCACACAAAAATTTATAGCAAAATTTCTATCACAACCTCCCTTGAGGTGATTTACATTTCATTCTTTCATTTATATTTACTTGCAAGTACTTTCTTTCATTAATTGGTTAAATCTGAAACTAGGGTTTGACCTTAAGGAAAAATCCCAATCCCAACCCCTTTTCCTCTCTTTTCTATGTGTAGGTTATAGGTGCATAGTTGTACTTTAAGATTTAGAGTCCATTTGTAGAGGCAGGAAAACCCTTTTTTGTTCCACAGATTTTTTGGAGGACTGTGTACATTCTCGCAACGGTCCAGACAAGTTTTACTCAAATTTGTAGGGAAACTTCATCTCAACATATTACCGCCAGATCCAGGTGCATAGCTTGATCCCATACTCCGATCTCAAGTTATAATCAGTTTTTGTCACTTTTGCACTACATAATTCAATCAATTCCTTTCCATTTGAAATAGGAAGATGGGATCAACTTATCATTCCCATTTCATTCAGAATTCTATCTCCTCCTTTGTAGGTTGAATCTAATGAATTTTCCTCTCCTCTTCCAATGTAATATGTGAAAAGTGTTTGAAGGGAAATCCGTAGTGAAACTCTCATCTCTCCTTGGAGGGAAAGGGTTGGTTTCCTCTTGATCTCTCATTCACACAGTTATCACCCACCAATACATTTTGGTGACATTACAGTTTTGTGAACCCGATGTCTTGCATGATTTCCTTTGATCAAAAATTCATATTTTTCATTCGTAAGTTTAAATTTTCTGCAAACTTAGTGGTTAAATCATTTTCTTGTGGTTATCTTAGATCTAAAATTTTTTTTGTTTCTCAAATTCAATTTCCTCATTGTCTCGTTCAATTTGCAAATCAAATTTACAAAATTAAGAGTTTACTTGTCAAAACCTTAATTTTAAAAAACTATCTTGAATTTTTGCAAAAATTTGATTTCCATTTAATTTTCACATTTGTGATTGTTCTCAGACTTGTTGTCATTCCTGCAATTCAAATTTTTGATTTCCCTCCTTTTTCTAAAAATTCAAATTTCAAAATTAAGTGGTTAGGTCATAAAACCCCATTTTTTAAATTTAATTGGATTTTGTGAAAATTTTAATGAATTTCATTCCAATTCAAATTTCTAAACATTTTTCAAGGTGTCCGTATCCATTAGGTTTGACATATTTCAAATTTGTAATTCAATTCCTCTTTCCTCCAAAACCCTAATAGGGTCCTATTTTTACATTTCAACCTTAATTTCGCTCATCTAAAAATTGTAAAATTTGTCATGTTTTTGGGGTTAGCTTTGAAATATTTGTAATATATATCTCTAAAAATTTCAAAAAAAGTTGGTCGGACCATGTGCATTCCCGCAGATTGGCTAATTTTATTGATTTTTTATCCCTCTAGAATCGGAAATAGCTCCAATATTCAACATTTCAAACTTCAAGAAATTTTTTTAAATTAAGAGGTTAAATATAGCTTGCCCTAATTGTAACAACTCTGATTTTAAAATTAAGTGGTATTCCCTTGGCCCTAATTTTTAAATTCCAATTTCCTTTCATTTTTGGAAATAGTGTCATCCTCTTTCTCCCACCAAGATCAAATTGTGTAATCAATATTTTCTTAAATTTAGTATTACTCAGTTTTGTAATCTTTGTTCCTATACTTCAAAATTCAAAATTCAAATTTCAAAATTCAAATTTTCCCTCTAGTGCATGAGTTTACCACTATTAGTCCTACCTATACTATCCCCGTTAGACAAAGCATTAGAATTGAGGCCTCCAAAGGTTTAATTACTGAGGAGATGGAGCCTAATTTGGGTGACTTCTTTAATGAGGATCATGCTAATTATTCCCATCCTAATCATATGCCTATTCTCCCAATTGATGACTCCCATAATGAAGAAGAAGATTTAACTAGAGTCTCTATAGATCAACTTTCCACAATGGATAATCAAATTGATAAGTTTCAACAATGGATATCCCAAGAATACCCTAATAGTTAAGCTCTTCCACTAACTGAAGGACTTGAGGGCATGATTCAAAGTGATAAGAATGTAATTGATATATTACGTGGCATTGCACATATTGTTGATTCTAATGTCATGACTATCAGGAGTTGTGCTGAAACCCTAGGTTACTCACAACCTTCAACACAAGTCAATCTTTCAATTCCTTTGACTACTCTTATGACAATTATTCCTACTTTTACGTCATGGGGGAAATCCCTCTTCTTCATTTAATCCTCCATCTTTACCAATGTCTTTCATAAGTATTCATGTTATACATCAACCAATCAATGTGACACAAGGGGGCCATTCCTTCAACAACTTTGTTCCTCCTTTAAGTGTCACTTTTCCTACCCAATCATCACCTATGCCTACTTATCATAATATCCCACCACTTTATTTTCAATTCATTCCTTCCTTCAATAACATCACACCATCTTCTCAATCAACTATGCCTAACATCAATTCTTCTACCGAAGTGATAATTAACAATCTTGTTCAGACTATGGCTTCCTTACAACAACAAATTGCTTCTATGAGTCAATCCAAGTTTGGTGTGACCACCTTTGATGTTGCGAGCCCACTTTCTCTTGATGTTGTTAAATTTGTGCCACCTAAACATGTTGAGATACCTCAACTAGAACTTTATAATGGAAAAGGTGATCCTCTTACACATGTCAAAACATTTCAAACCTTGTGTACTGATTTTTCTTATGATCAAATATTGCTAGCAAAATTGTTTACAATAATACTAAGAGATAAGGCTTTATAATGCTATTGCTATTTTCCTTATTATTCTATCACTTCCTTTCAGCAATTGGCAAATGCTTTCATCCAACAATTTCAAAACAACATTGGTCCTAAAATCAATTTAACTTATTTAATGTATTGTAAACAAGGTGTTAACTAAAAAGTGACCGATTTCATTGGTAGATATAAGAATTTATTTTCTCAAATTTATTTTCATGTACTTGATAATTATATTCAATGAATTTTTATTTCTAATTTACAAATAGATATCAGGGAAAAACATCTTTTATTTGAGTTTACTTCATTTCCAGAATTGTGTGCAACACTCCACAATTATCAACTTGATGTGAGTCAAATTGAGCAATCCACTCCTATGACTGTAAGTGATGAGGGGGAGATTGTTCAACAACCTTTTGTGAAGTTAAAACCGACAAAAAGCTTCATCAAGTTTAATGATACAATCAACAACAACAATGTGAATGTTACAACAGGTGTGCCTTCTATTTATAAATTTTTACAAAGAGAAAGACAATTTACTTCTTTGAATGAGTATTTACATAGTATTATGTCTTAGTTGTTACAAAGAAATGTTATCAAAATTCCTCCTATAAAACCAGTTGATCCTTCTAAACTTGCATCCCCCTATTTTAATAACAATTCATTCTAGCAATTTCATCGTCAGCCTGGTCATGATATTGAGAAATGTTTCGCATTAAAAAATAAGATTCAATATTTGATTGATAATAATACTATATATGTGGTAGGTGTGAATGATAATGGGAATAAATCAGCAGCTCCTCCTAATAAAAATCTTAATATTTTCATTGATCCCTTACCTTCTCATAACCTCTAACGTTATTGAGATTGTGCCTATTTCTTTCTATTCTAAGGAATTCACCTCTATCATTCCGAACTTTGTAAATATGGTAGAAAAACAAGATACACCTAAGGATCCTTGTATTACATTTGACCCTAGTGATACCATTATATCACCTGATGGCCCTTTATACATAGCTACGAAGGTTAAGGATATACCTTGCCATGGTGCCCTTATTGATCCCTCTTTCATTGTTAATGTCATCAGTGAGTAGTATATTTTCACGTTACAATTCCATAAACCAATATATGATGCCTCTTATGTGGTTGTGAAGTTATTTTATGGCTTCTCTTGTCCTACCATTGGCTCTATCACCCTTCCTATTGAATTTCATACTAAATTCATGAATGTTGACTTTGTTATCATACCCTCATCTAAGCAATTCCAAGTGAAGTTGGGCTACCCTTGGTGATCTTCAATGAAGGCTATTGCTTCTCCAATCCACAAGTGTCTGAAATTTCCTCACAATGGAGAAATCATAACCCTGAACCATAGCTTATTTCATCCATCCAATAGAAGCCCCAATGTTACTATTGATTTATTTTGGCCTAAACAATTTCAATCTCTTCCATCAAGGAGCGATGCTCTTTCTCAATCTTATCAAAAATGGAAGAAATATATGATCTTATCCTTAAGTGAACCTAGATCCCCAACACTTGACATTCCTATTATTCTATAAGATGAGGTTCTTCCGCTCATGGATAGAACTAATCTCCCTCCTATGGAAGATTTGTCAACCTATTTCTATGGATGTGACTATAGCTTCTTCTAGGAAGAACAACAATATTCTTCCTAAGATTAGACCTGTACCTCCTCCTCATGATGGACTTGGTCTTCATCGTACACCTAACATTCCTCCTTTCTATGATTCAGTTCCACCTCCTTCCTCTTATGTAGAGAAGAGGCCCGCTTCTCCTCTTGTTCAACGTAAAAGACCTCAACCTAAACCTTCAAATATCAAGGAGAGAACATTTTAGGCCCTACCCCGACCTGTCCTAGCATTTCAATGATTTTTATTTTGGAACTATTATGGATGCTTCATTTCTATGAATTATGGATACAGAATTTTATATGATCCCAAGATTGGATAACAATGATATATTGATGCTTCATTTCTATGCATTATGGATATAAATTTTTATATGATTCTAGGATAGGATAACATTGAGATGGTGTATGTCATTTATTTAATTTGCAGTACTTTATTATGATGTTAGAAATATAATGCATATCTTATGAATGGATGAAATTTATGAGGATTATTATAATTGCTTATGTGGATTGATTTGGATATATGGTAAATTGATTTGTATGATGGCAAAAAGTATGCAGAGTGATTGATTTGTATTCATATTTATATGTTCAATATTATATGAGGTTATTTGGGAATTACTAATGTCTAATTAAGACACGTAGGAAAATTATCCATGTGACCTTGGAAACAATATGGATAATCAAGCCTAGACCTTTGTAAGTTCGTAAAACCAGGGGTTGTCTATTAGGAAAAACAACACCCCGTATGTATCGTATTTGATTCGTAAATGTAAATGTTTGCAAGTGTGTTAAATTGTATTTATTAATTTGTTTAATCTAATAAGAGCTAATTTCCATGTCTAATTAAGTAATTTACTTCATTGTGTCACTTGACACATGTGTTGAATAGTGTTTTGATTTTGATATGTCTCTTGGAGGGAAATTGTTTCAACCAAAGCCTTTTTCAAATATTTGAGTGTGGTCCCAAATTTGCCTTGGGTAGAGATTGTTTGGAGTGGTCAACTTAGGTTTGACCCATAGGTTAACTTCAGATGGGTTTCTAAGGGGTCAAATGGACTCCTAGGGTTAGTTTAGGGGATTTTCTAAAGGTCCATAGGGTATACCTATGGGTTAGGGGTATTTTTAAGCATGTAACCACTCCCATGTGACTTATTTGACCCCTCAAAATTTGGTTTTCCCAAGATTAGAGAAAATCCATCTTGGAGGACTTATTCTAGGTTAGCTAACTTTCCCTTCTTGTGTCAGTTTCCTCTTCCCCAGTCTCTCTTCCCTTCTTTCAAGTTTTCCAGTTTTACTAACATGTAAGAGGTTGGGAAGACTAACCAATGTGAGGTCTTAGTCTATCCAAGAGGTTGGAAAGAGGGAGAGAAGCCTTCTTAAGCAAGGGTTTGAGACTTAGGAAGGTAATCACCCACTCTCCATCTTTGGAGAGTAGATCTTGAAGTTTTGAAAAGTTTATTATAAGAATATTGGCTAAGTCTTGAAAGGAAAGAAGTGTGGATTTGGGCAGCTCTACTCCAAAATATCCCTTGTATACCTTTGGAAAATTCAAGGTTGGTCTAATATCTTTCTATCTATGTTGGAAAAATGTTTGAAAGATTGTATGTATTTCATTGTTTTCTCCCTTTATGTTTTTATTTGTGAAGAAAGATGTGTGATCTTTCCCTTGTTTTTGGTTAAGCATTTTATTTATTTTTTGGGTGCATTCAAGGCCTAAATCACCCTTGGGAGGGTAGAGTGGGCTTGGGGTGGAGGGTTGTTTGATAGCCTGAGAGTGAGAGGCTTTCTTTGGAAGAGAGTGATCTCAAGGGATTTTTGTGACCCTTGCTGCATAGTTATTGTTTATGCATTTGGGGGTCCTAAGGGGAGATATTATGGCTTGTATGCCTTGGGGGTCATAAGGATGTTGGGACAAGTTTGGAACTTGTGATGTTTTCTTGGTTGCCTTGTGATGGCTTTGTGTTCTACTATTTTGTTATTTCTCCTTAGGGTACTTAGTCCACCTTCACCCATGTAAAAATCACATTATGTGATGATGTTAAGCCTTGGGATGGGAATGTGTTTGTTGTGAGTTTGTCATGCTTGTTTGTGTATTGTTTGAGTGTAACCCATCTAGGTCTTGGTTCTCCAAGCTCGGGGGTGGCTTCTAGTAAGCCTAGGTTGGGAGGTGAGCCTCCTTGGTCACAACCTTAAGACTTTGTATTGCAATTTTATTTGGAAAGAAAGGAAAGAAAAGCTAGGACTTGCTACTATCATCATTTGTTAGTATTGCTATTGTAAAATGTATTAATTTTTTAAGCCCTCATTTAATAGAAAGAGAGGCTAAATTGGGTATTCACCCTTTTGTAAAAGTTACCATGTTGAAAATAAAAGTATTCTTTATACCATGATTTATTTAAAATGAAATGCACTCTTTTATTAAGTTTGTTATTGCAAGAAAGGAATGAAAGTAAAAATGGAATAAATTTTCTATAGTTTTGAGTTAAAATCTATTTGCATTTATTTCTTGAAAATAAAAGACATTTCTATCTCTTTATGCATATTATAAAATGATGGAAATGAATGAATACTAAAGCATGAATGTTAGTGAAAGAAAATAAAACCCTTACTTCTATTTATTTATTTCCAAATGCAAAATATGGGTAAATGGATTTTGGAATGAACAATAATATTTCATTTTAGCATGAATATAAAGTTTGAAATGATTTTTGGGCATTATAGTTGTTGCTGCAATTTATTTATTTCTGCAGTTATTTCTTTATAAAAAAAATGCAGAAAATAAAGGTAGATAAATTAATTTATTTCAAAGGTTAACTATATGGTATTAGAAATAAAAAGAAATACATTTAAATCAATAGGTTATATGTTTCTTTAAATGATTTAAAGAAAATACATATATGTTTTAGACTTGAGGAAATATTGCATATTCATTTAAAAAAAAAAAAAAGATTGTTTTATATGCCTTGTATTAGTAGAAAAATCTAATATATTCATTTCTAAAAGGTTTTACTTTAAATATAATAAAAAGGGAAAAGTATATTTCTTTAATGTTGTTGGTTTTATTTGACTGTCATTTTATTAATTTCCTCCATGATTAAAAAAAAAAATACTATAACCCTAGATATCTTTTGAGAGTATTATATTTATTTATATATATATATACATATGTACATTATAAATGTACATGTATATATATATATATAACATTTTATTAAAACTTCAGAAAAAAAATCCAAAAAAAAAAACAAGAGCCCACGGCTCCCTGCCGGAAGACCCACAGGGAGACTGACCCGTGTTGTGGGCTGCAACCCACAAGGGGGGCGGCTTCGGCTGTTCCCTATGGGTGATGATCCGCAACGGTAGCCGCAGCCACATTGTGGGCTGCAACCCACAGTGGGGGCCACTTTGGTCATTCCCTGTGGGCGGCAACCGCACCCACACTATGGGCCGCAACTCATAGGGGGCGGCTTCGGCCGTTCCCTATGGGTGGCACCCCACAGTAGCGGCAACACCCGCACTGTGGGTCATGACCCATAGGCATGGCTGAGGCCGACCTTGTCGGGAGCCGCAACAAAAAAATTGACGCCTATAAATAACACCCTATGCCATTGTTTTGCCCATCCTACATAACACATAAAACCCTAACCCGGTTCGGGTTAGGGTAGATAAGAAGCTTAAAAAAAAATAGAATGGTGCGTTAATTTTATAACTTTTTAATTAGGTTTTCATATGTTTATTTTAAAGTTTAGTATATGAAAAAGGGGGGGAAACCCTATTCAAAATTTGAATAGGGTATCCCCATATATATTTGGAAAACTATATGATTATATTTTTACTTAATCATTAATTTTAAGCCAATTAATCTTAATACTTCTTATCTATGTATTTATATATAGTTAAGTGTATATATATATATGTATAAGAATGTGTATGTGTAGCTTTTGTTTGAGTATTCGATTATATATATATATATATATATATATATATGTGTGTGTGTGTGTGTGTGTAGCTTTTGTTTGAGTATTCGATTATATATATATATATATATAAAATAAATGCTATATATACAAATATAGGTATATATGTATATGTATAAGATGTTTAAATAGATTTGGAATGGAAATTGCTTCTGGAACTCGGACCAAAGGAAACATCTTTAATTTGAACATCGATGAGAAGGCTTAATTGATTGCACATATTGATGAAAGTTGGTTATGGCATAAAAGGATGTGTCATGTAAATTTTGATTGCATAGTGAAGATCACTTAAACATAGGTTGTTAGAGATTTTTCCAATATTGTTAAACCTCATAATCTAGTATAGAAAATATTAAGACATGGGAATTAGTTCAGATAGGATGAAAATTGGATAAAAGAAATGGAAGAAGAATTAAGATCATTTATTGAAGCAAGGATGAAAATTGGATAAAAGCAATGGAAGAAGGATTAAATCAGATAGAAATGATTAAGACATGGGAATTAGTTACTAGACCTAAAGACAAGAATATTATTGGAACTAAATGGGTTTTCAAGAATAAATTAAATAAGGAAGGTCTGGTTGTTAGGAACAAGGCTAGATTAGTTTACAAAGGATATTCATAGGAAGAAGGATTTGATTATGGAGAGACTTATGGTCCAGTTGCAAGAACTGAAGTGGTATGACTATTTATGGTCTAATCTGCACACAAGAACTACAAAGTATATCAGATGGATGTCAAACGTACATTTCTAAATGGAAACGTAGAAGAGGAAGTCTACATTGAGCAGCCTGATGGATTTTATTTTTCAGAAGACAAAGACATGGTTTGTAGATTGAAGAAATCTTTATATGGATAAAACAAGCCCCTAGAGCATGGTATGCTAGATTAGACAGATATCTTTTAAAGATTGGTTTTAGCAAAGGCAATGTTGATAGTAACTTAAATTACAAAATTGAGCAGGATGACATATTTCTTATGATATCATTTTTGGAGGTGAATAAATTCTATGCATGAAATTCGCTAATGATATGAAGAATGAATTTAAAATGTCTATGATTGGTGAGATGAAATTTTTCTTTTGTTTGTAGATTACTTAGACTGATAAAGGTATTTTCATTTGTTAAACTAAGTATGTGAAGGAGTTACTTAAGAAATTTGGACCTGAGAATTCTAAACCTATCAATACTCCTAGGATAAGCAGTTGCAAATTGTCAAAGGATGATGAATCTCCTAGAGTAAATCCAAGCAGATACAAATCAATGATTGGTGGATTGTTGTAAATAACTCAAACTAGACCTGATATAATGAAAATTATTTGTATTACTTCTATATTTCACTCAGATCCTAGAGAAACTCTTGATATTGCTATTAAGAGGATATTCAAATATTTGGTATGTAAAACAGAGTTTGGGCTATGGTATCCAAAGAATGATGACTTCATATTATGTGCCTATATAGATTTTGATTGGGGAGGAGATGTGGATGATCAAAAGAGAACTACTGGTGGTGTATTATTTCTTGGAAAGAAGTTGGTTTCATGGCTTAGCAAGAAACAATCATGCACTTCATTATCTAATGTTGAAATAGAGTATGTAGTTGCTGCTACCAACTGTACTAAGATTTTATGGATAAAACAAATGCTAAAAGATATAAGGATAATTTATGATGAGCCTACTATTATTCACTATGATAATACTGTTGCTATTGATATGTCAAAGAATTTGGGATTTCAATCCAAATCGAAACACATTTCTATAAGGTATAATTTCCTGAAGGAAAAGGTTGAAGTAAAGGAAGACAGATTGGTTTATGTGCCTACTAAGGAACAGATTGTAGATATTCTAACTAAACCATTGCCTAAAGATACTTTTGAATATCACAGAGACTAGTTCGGGGTCAACACCCCTCTAGAAGAGACTTCATGATGCAAGGATATATCAATTAGTTCATCTTATCAGACATATCCTTCTGATCAAGGTTGATGAGATGTTGCTACTACTCAAGGGGAGTAGTCAACTATTTGGTTTAGTATTTTTGTTTGATATTTGTCCTTTGTTATTGATGTCAAAAGGGGAGAAGGTGTTTATATAAAAAACTATCAATATTTTGGGAGTAGGTGTTAATCTAAGCGGGAGAAATATATTTCAAATCAATCTTTTGGGAGATTGTTGGTATTCCTAGGCACTTGGATGTTTTTCACATTCAGTGTTGCCATCAATGCCAAAGGGGGAGATTGTTTGGAATATGTTGGATTTGGTTAAGTGTTGTCATTGATGACAACACTATATCCCAGTTGGACCTATCCCAGTTAGTCTTGGTGATCATCTTAGTTTTAATTCTCATCCGGTATGATCAGAATCTCTAGATTCAGTTTTGGATGTTTATTCTGGATGGTTATATGGTTTCCATATTCTATTGGTTCATAATTTTGTGCTCTGGTTGCTAATTCTTTTGTTCCTGATTGATATTTCTTTGTAACATTTAGCTTTACTGGTAAGCGATATTTGATGATTTGGTTAGATGATTTTGATCTGAGTTATGGGAAGGGTTTCTATTGTGATAAAGATGATTTGTGATCATGTCCTAACTATTTGGTAGTGTTGCAATGGTTGGTGTGCTGTTATAATAGTCCTATTTAGATCTAGTTAGACTTTATGTTATTTCACTGAGGGTTTGTACTTGTTGTTGGATTTTGGTCTTAGCCTAAATTCAAGCAGATGTAATTGTTTAGGAACTTGAATCAGGTCCATGATATGTAATGTAAATCATAATATTGGTCCGGTGGTATCATGCAATGTAATTTTTGTAATTATGGGTTTATGGGTTTAGGGTCGAGCTAACCTTGTCAATAAGGTTGATGATCTGTATTAATAGGTGACCTATTCATGTAATCTTGGAATGGTTTTTGGGATCGGTGGTTATATTGGCATTATCGGACAAAGGATTATGTTTAAATAGAGTCATATCATTTTTGTTGAAGGATTTGTATTGCAGGGTAGACATATGTGCTTAACCAAAATTGTATCAAATATTAGTAGATTCTACTTTCATAGTTTATTATTTCCAAATTATAGTCCAATACTTTGTAAGTTAGTGAGACTTTTCTTGTGATGAGCAATACACTCTAGGTGGTTGGCTTGATTGCAAGGTCAATCCCCATTGTAATTATTTCACATTCTCCTGCAAAACTATAATCTGATTCTGGGAAGGGTTTCCCATCGTAGTTTATCCCCTTACAAAATTTTCCACATCAAAATATTAGTGTCATGTGTGTTGTTCTCTCATGGTTTATCTTTCATTATGTTGTGTTCTGATATAAAGTTTAAAATTGAATTAAGTGTTCTACTTGTGAGAAAACTGTTTCACCCCTGCCCCTCTTAGTTTTCTCCCGATATCAAAGCATTCCAACATACCTAACTACCACCTTGCATATTTAAATACATTAACAAAATTCAAGCAAATGCATGTTGATCATGCCAAAATTCAAAAAATTGAAAAAAAAGGAGAGATATCTCGAAAGGCTCAGACAGAACCAACATCCGTCTCCTCAAGCACTACTACCTTAGGTTTGATGTCATCCTCCTCCTATAGATTCTGCTCACTTTCTTTAGCTTTGTAAAAAATAACTGCTTTCAACACCACAAGGCAGTCCATCCTAGACTCTGCATGGACCTCCGAGTAAGCCATTTCCTTTGAGAGACAATCATCATTTAGAATCTATTATTCACCTATACATACCATTACACATCCAAGATCCCTTGATCAAGATCTTGAACCACCACAAATTTATTAACCTGAACTCCTACTCCCAATGACATGTAGAAATTTTGTGACAATGGGGTATGCAAATTGGCATCGATATTATCTAGGACAACATCAATCTCACAAAGAAAATAGTTCTTGAAGATCATTTGAGCTATTTTCTTTACTTATTACTTACTCACGCCGATATATGCCAGCATGATGATGAACATGGCCAGGATATCAGAGTTTACCTAGTACTTGTGTTAAGCTTTGATAAAATCCCCATCCAAAATTCTTTTTACAATATCCAAGCTTTCCTGTAAAGTAAGGAAAATAATTATCTCATTGATCAAGAAGGACGAGGGTGATGTGTTATGTGGGAATAGTAAGCATAGGTGAGGTATGATGTTTTCATGGTACTATATAATCATGTACTAACAGACTGTGTCGCCGCTTTAGTTAGACTGTCCACTATCACATTCCCTTCCTCGTAGATATGACTTATACGAAATTCCTCCAAATCATTCAAAAGAATGATTTGATTGGTCGGAGCCATTGGTTGAGGATCCAACATGGAGTTTCATTTTTCCTAATCGCATTTACCAGATTTAGGGAATCACCTTCCAAATGGATTTTTTGGGCCTCACTACAAATTCAAACTTGTAGGCCATGTAATGTAGCATGAAACTTTGCTAAATTGTTTGTAGAATGACCAATGTGTTCTGAAACTTCCATTAGGGAATTTCTGAATTCATCATCGATAACACACCCAATGCCACTAGGACCTGGTTTGCCCAAAGAAGCCCTATCAAAATTAATCTTGACTGAACTAGGATCGGGTGTATCCCATTGAACCAGGGGTCTAGATCAAAGTGGGGGGTTGGAGGAACTATTCCCAAACAAAGGTAGAATAGAAAGACTTGGGAAGGTGATTTTTAGTTTACAATCCTAACCTTTGTATACATTTCTCTTTAATGTCTTCCCTTTTGTGGATTCATTTATTAGAGAAATCAAAGAGGTCTCTATCTTCTGACATAGGGCCTTTGAAGCCATGAGCTTGTCCTGAAAAATGTGCCTGTTGTGCTCCTTCCATAATTCTCAAATCAAAAGGGATGGGATAATTACCCATATATCCCCAAATATAGACTTCGAGGGTTTTTGTGGCCATATTTTAAACTAGATGTGAATCCCAGCTTGGAATGGGCAATAAAGGTTTAATTTTTGCATTAAATTACACCAACACTTTAATCTATTGTACTATTACTAATTATACATTAGTAAAAATAGATGTCTAAGAAGCCTTTTATATATTTTTTTTCATATTTTATAATGCTATTTTTATTTTCAATTTTTGTTTGTTTATAGAAACCCGTATAATTTATTGCTATATTTTCATTATTTTTAATACTTGTAAATTTTTTTGATATCTCGTCCTTACTTATATTTAGATTATTTTAGTTATTATCCATTCCCTTTCTCTTTTTTTCTCAATTTGGATAAAATATAAAATTATTATAGTTTTATTATTTTTCTCTGTTTTTTTTTTTGCTAATCTTTTCTTTCTAATTTTTTTATGTTTGAATTATTATCTTACTATATATAAATATTGCATTAAACTTATATATATATATATATATATATGTATATATATGTATGTATGTATGTATGTATGTATGTATATGTATTTATATATGTCTATGAACAGTGATTAGTTTTTAAAAAGTCATTTTCCTCCCCTCCTGTTGATGCTCTTGTAGCTCTTTCAGCTCCTTCCCCTACTTTGTTTGCTCCTGTGCTTGGGCAGTGTCTGCTTGGTGGGGCTCTGGTTGGGTCCTCAAACTTGTTGAGCCTCCCTCCTATAAGTTCCTTCGACCTTCATGTCTCTTCTCTCCCTTCTCCCTATGCAACATTTGGTTGCTGATGGAGGCTCTCTTCCATCTTCACCCATGCCCTTTGCACAGGGGTTTCATGTTGAGTCCCCCATGACTGGTCTCTCTGACCCAATTTTGGATTTGGAGGCCCTTGCTACTACTGCTAGGGATGCTTGGGGTGAAGATGCTTTGCCCATACCCTTTGCTAGAAAGCATAGCTTTTCTCAGGTGGCTAAATATGTTGCCCAGTGCTCTAAAGGGGTTCATCCCCTTCCTTGTGCCAAGACCTCTCCTATTGTGGTTTGTGGCCTTGAGGTTCTGGAGAGTGTTGACTTCTATCAATGCATCACTTTGGTCTGTAGATTTACTGGGTTTTGGCCTTCCATCCCAAACCTTCATCATTGGGTAAGGGGTTCTATAAGCCCATTATTTCTTATGGCATTGAGCTTTTCCCTTGTGCTAACGGTTTTTTTGTTGCCTCCTTTACCTCTACTCATGATCATGATTTTATTTTGGGTAAGCTATGGACTTAAGGGGATCACTCCCTCTCTATTAAGCCCTGGGCTCCTTGGACTCAACCACTGGATTATGAAGGCCTCCCTTTTCACTATCAAAGGTGTTTCTCAATGGGTCACCTTGCTTCTAAGTGTTCTCTCTCTTGTCGTAAAGGTGTTGCTACTTGGTGGAAGGATCCTACGGAAGACCACTTGACGATTAATGGTTTAGATTCTGTTTCGGTTGATTCATCTCAAGATGAGGTGCCTCTTACTATTGATGAAGCCCTAGTTGATGTTACTATTGTGGCGGACCCTTTCGCCTCCTTGGTTCATGCACTCGTTGCTCCTACTCCTCCCCTTCACTCTACTCCTGGTGATTGTTCTTGTTCTACTGCTCAGCTACAACAATAGCATGGCAGTGACTCTGTAGGAGTCTTCCCCACTTGATTCTTCTTTAAGAGTTCCTAATGATAGTTTTTCCTAGATGGTTGTTTGTCATAAGTGAAAAGGAAAATCTAACCCCCTTTCCCAAGCCCCCCTTTTTCATGTTTTGGGTTTTCCTCCCCCCTCTTGATTTGGGTTGCGTTGTTGATGGTTTTTGAGGCTGGTTTGGCCTATCCAACTTTGTTCTTTTGGGGTTTGTACCCTTGGTTGGTCTATTAATTTTGATAGCCTTCGACTTTGTAAAGGGTCAGCGCCCTAGTTAACACTGCTTTTAAAAAAAAAACAATTATTAATATTATTATTTTATGAAATATAAAATTGTTAAAGGCTATCAATATTTGTTTATATAAATATATATATTAAAAAAATAAAGAATTATATTATTAAAATCTCTATAACTAAAAATACTAAATTCTTGACAATGAATTAAATGCAACACACCTTTTGCATTGTTATTCCCTTTCTAATAAGTGACTGGTATTTTTTTAACATATCAACACTTAAATTTAAATTTTTTCTATCCTTTGCTTACTTGAAGTGGTGATATAATATTATTTCCTTGATTACCTATGATTTTTTAAAAAGATTATTTTGATGCCTATACATTATAATATAAATGTTGAATTTATAGGTAGACGATGTAAGACAAAATAAGCTCATCCATAAGTTTTAAAATAATATTCCCCTTTTCTGCTCAGTAGACATTTCAAAACTTGCCATATGGGATCATAGTGAATTTTAAAACTCAAGTCTATAGATATCTGACAGATAGTATTAAATACAAGTCAGAAGTGCAAAAAATTATTAATATGTTTTATGTATAATAATATATGTATATATATATATATATATATTTTTAAATTAAATTTTACAGCTACATAGATCAATAAGAAGAATAAAGAAAATGATACTTTCCTGATTATTAAAAAAAAATTAAATTCAAGACTATAAGATTTTTGTTTAGAAATTTTAATTCTATTTTGATAAATTTAACTTCTCCAAGCCAAAGCAAAAAAACAACAAATCAATTCCGATCACAGACTGATCTTAGTATCGCATGACTACACCTGCAACCTAAACATTCATATCATATTCCCATCACATTCTAAACATTCATATTTCATAGTCGAGTTGACCTGATTAGGTGTGACAACACCTATGCCCAACACAAAAAAAAGAATGATTCAGAAGATTGTTCAGCAACTGAGACCAAAAATAGAAAAAGGAGGAAGAAATGCATATTTAAGTTGCCTTTGCACTTGAAGATGATTCAAATTTCAGTTGCCCCTTTCAACCTATTTTTAACATTATGGGGCAAGTATTGCCTTGTAGCCACTTCAGAAGATTGGTGTAGTAACTGTAGAGGGGGTTTCTGCAATGACATTTTCTAGATCCTTAAACGTTTTCTCCAAGCATATTAAATACATTAGGAACACCAAGGTTTACCTCTGTCATTTCAATTTCATTCGGTGCTAAATGTCTTAGCAAAGCTACCATCACCTGCGGATTTGTCCCATATATACTCTCTATTTTTTATGTTGAATCTGCTTCATTCCTTCTCATTCAAGTCTGAATCATCAGAATCATATACATCGGTGCAATGAATGTCAGATTTATCCTCTCTATATTTCATATTGAATTCGCTGCATTCCTTGTGGTTCAACTCTGATTCATCAGATCTATGGACCATGATCTATAGATAGTTTTCTCACTACTCCAATTGAGCCATCTGGCTGGTTTTTCTTAACCTTCCTAGCATGTCAAGTCATACAAATTTAAGTCTCACTACTATCAATCCATTTGTCTTAAATTAATCCTAATCCACTCAAACAAGAAATGTGATACACCTGATACACCTCTTCTCAAAGTAACTAGTTTTCTATGAAAAAAAAAAAGATAAATTACAATATTGTCTTCAAATGTTTAGAATGAGTCAATTGGACTAAAAAATACAAACTATAATAGCAAGAGGGCATTAAAATGACCTACAAAATTATAAGAAAATAGAGGTTTCAAGCTAAAAAGCGAGTGGGTCAGAAAGAAAAGACTTAAACTAAGATAAGCCCATCTAAGATAAACTCTAAATGTAAAATAAATAGTGTCCTAATTCAAAACTCAGTGGAACCTGGTCAATCCCAAATCTCACATTTGTAAATAGCCGCCTCAATTTTTGTCACTTTTGCACTACATAATTCAATCAATTCCTTTCCATTTAAAATAGTAAGAGGGGATCAACTTATCATTCCCATTTCATTCAGAATTCTATCTCCTCCTTTGTAGGTTGAATCTAATGAATTTTCCTCTCCTCTTCCAATGTAATAGGTGAAAACTGTTTGAAGGGAAATCCATCATGAAACTCTCATCTCTCCTTGCAGGGAAAGGGTTGGTTTCCTCTTGATCTCTCATTCACATAGTTATCACCCACCAATACATTTTGGTGACATTACAGTTTGGTGAACCCCATGTCTTCCATGCTTTCCTTTGAACAAAATTTCATATTTTTCATTCGTAAGTTTAACTTTTTTGCAAACTTAGTTGTTAAATCATTTTCTTGTGGTTATCTTAGATCTAAAAATTGTTTGGTTTCTCAAATTCAATTTATTCATTGTCTCGTTCAATTTTCAAAACAAATTTACAAAATTAAGAGTTTACTTGTCAAAACCTTAATTTTCAAAAACTATCTTGAATTTCTGTAAAAGATTGATTTCCATTTAATTTTCATATTTTTGTTTGTTCTAAGACTTGTTGTCATTCCTACAATTCAAATTTTTAATTTCCCTCCTTTTTCTGAAAATTCAAATTTCAAAATTAAGTGGTTAGATCATAAAACCCAATTTTTCAAATTTAATTGGATTTTGTGCAAATTTTAATGAATTTCATTCCAATTCAAATTTCTAAACAATTTTCAAGGTGTCCCTATCCATTAGCTTTGAAATTTTTCAAATTTGTAATTCAATTCCTCTCTTTCTTCAAAACCCTAATAAGGTCCTATTTTTACATTTCAACCTTAATTTCGCTCATCTAGAAATTGTAAAATTTGTCACATTTTTGGGGTTAGCTTTGAAATATTTGTAATATATATCTCTAAAAATTTCAAAAAAAGTTGGTCGAATGATGTGCATTCCCACCACGATCCTTGGTTTTTTTCCTGAAATTTTAGGACACTATTATGAATGTATTTAATAGCCTAAATCTAGACGATTGGCTAATTTTATCAATTTTTTATCCCCTCTAGAATCAAAAATAGCTCCAATATTCAACATTTCAAACTTCAAGAATTTTTTTAAAATTAAGAGGTTAAATATAGCTTGCCCTGATTGTAAAAACTCTGATTTTAAAATTAAGTGGTATTCCCTTGGCCCTAATTTTAAAATTCCAATTTCCTCTCATTTTTGGAAATTGTGTCATACTCTTTCTCCAACCAAGTTCAAATTGTGTAATCAATATTTTCTTAAATTTAGTATTACTCAATTTTGGAATCTTTGTTCCTATACTTCAAAATTTTCCTCTAGTGCATGAGTTTACCACTATTAGTCCTACCTATACTATCCCCGTTAGATGAAGCATTAGAATTAAGGCCTCCAAAGGTTTAATTACTGAGGAGATGGAGCCTAATTTAGGTAACTTCTTTAATGAGGATCATGCTAATTATTCCCATCCTAATCATGTGCCCATTCTCCCAATTGATAACTCCTATAATGAAGAAGAAGTTTTAACTAGAGTCTCTATAGATCATGTTTCCACAATGGATAATCAAATTGATAACTTTCAACATTGGATATCAAAAGAATACCCTAATAGTTAAGCTCTTCCATTAATTGAAGGACTTAAGTGCATGATTCAAAGTGATAAGAATAGAATAGATATATTGTGTGGCATTTCACATATTGTTGATTCTAATGTCATGACTATCAAGAGTTGTGCTAAAACCCAAGGTTACTCACAACCTTCAACACAAGTCAATATTTCAAATCCTTTGACAACTCTTATGACAAGTATTCCTACTTTTACCTCCAACATCATTGCTACTTCAACTCAAAATGTCATCCCTACAACAATTAGTCATGGGAGAAATCCCTCTTCTTCATTTAATCCTCCATCTTTACCAATCTCTTTCATAAGTATTCATGTTATACCTCAACCAATCAATTTGACACAAGGGGGGCATTCCTTCAACAAATTTGTTCCTCCTTTAAGTGTAACTTTTCCTACCCAATCATCACCTATGCCTACTTATCATAATGTCCCACCACTTTATTTTCAATTCATTCCTTCTTTCAATAACATCACACCACCTTCTCAATCAACTATGCCTAATATCAATTCTTCTACCGAAGTGATAATTAACAATCTTGTTCAAACTATGGCTTCCTTACAACAACAAATTGCTTCTATGAGTCAATCCAAGTTTGGTGTGACCACCTTTGATGTTGCGAGCCCACTTTCTCTTGATATTGTTAAAGTTGTGCCACCTAAACATGTTGAGATACCTCAACTAGAACTCTATAATGGAAAAGGTTATCCTCTTACACATGTCAAAACATTTCAAACCTTGTGTACCGATTTCTCTTATGATCAAATATTGCTTGCAAAATTGTTTACAAGAATACTAAGAGATAAGGCTTTACAATGGTATTGCTATTTTCTTTATTATTCTATCACTTCCTTTCAGCAATTGGCAAATGCTTTCATCCAACAATTTCAAAACAACATTGATCCTATAATCACTTTGACTTATTTAATGTATTGTAAACAAGGTGTTAACTAAAAAGTAACTAATTTCATTGGTAGATATAAGAATTTATTTTCTCAAATTTATTTTCATGTACCTGATAATTATATTCATTGAATTTTTATTTCTAATTCACAAATAGATATCAAGGAAAAGCTTCTTTTATTTAATTTTACTTCATTTCCACAATTGTGTACAACACTCCACAATTATCAACTTTGTGTGAGTCAAATAGAGAAATCCACTCCTATGGCTCTAAGTGATAAGGGGGAGAGTTTTCAACAACCTTTTGTGAAGTTAAAATTGACAAAAAGCTTCATCAAGTTTAATGATACAATCAACAACAACAATTTGAATGTTAAAACAGGTGTGCCTTCTATTTCTAAATTTTTGCAAAGAGAAAGACAATTTACTTCTTTGAATGAGTATTTACATAGTATTATGTCTTAGTTGTTGCAAAGAAATGTTATCAAAATTCCTCCTATAAAACCAGTTGATCCTTCTAAACTTGCATAACCCTATTTTAATAACAATTCATTCTGGCAATTTCTTTGTCAGACTGGTCATGATATTGAGAAATGTTTCGCCTAAAAAAATAAGATTCAATATTTGATTGATAATAATACTATATTTGTGGTTGGTGTGAATGATAAAGGGAATAAATCGGTAGCTCCTCCTAATCAAAATCTTAATATTTTCATTGATCCCTTACCTTCTTATAGCCTCTAAAGTTATTGAGATTGTGCCTAATTCTTTCTATTCTAAGGAATTCACCTCTATCGTTCCGAACTTGGTAAATATGGTAGAAAAACAAGATACACCTGAGGATCCTTGTATTACTGTAGACACTTAAAAATAATTATTTTAATTATTTTTAATTCCTCACATAATTAATTAATTAATTATGTTAATTCAAATTCCTCTCAATATTAATTAAATATAATTAATATTGTCACTATAGCATATGATTGATTTATTTAATAAATCAATCCCTTTCTTTATTCTTCTAAAAAAAATCAAATCCTCACAAATCTTCCTCTTAGCTAATTAATTTCAATTAATTAGTTAACCTACATGATTCCTACAAATCATCTTCTTAATTCATTCTTCTAGAAACTCCCTAAACTTACTTAACATTATTCTTCTAATTTTTTATTCCCTCCACTCATTCTCTCTCCTAGTCAAATTCTCCTACAAATATTAATCCCACCTAACATTTCCTCTAATCCCCCTCCTAATGAGTCATTAATGGTTAATCATCATGATTAGCCACAAAGTCAACTCTTTGTCCTTTTCATCCAGCCACTAGCTTTAAATGCTCTTTTCCTAGGTGAATGTAAGATTTTCGAAATCACACATTCCTCTAGGCATCCCCTCTCCCAAGGAATTTTTAATTCTTTTTTATTCCTCCAATCCCCATGATATCCTTTTTGGGAGAATTTTTGATTCCTCCAATGCATCTTGTGGAGTGTGGAGATACGAAATGCCTTTAGGGCATATTTCTTGGTCTCCACACCCTCTCTTGGACCTTGTGTGAGCTCACAAGTAAATCTTAGCCCTTCATCTCGTATTCATCCTAGCCATCCATTTTCCTCTCCTCTTCCTATAAAATAGGGCTCCATCCCTTGATTCAAAACATCTTGATATCCAGTAAGTTTATGCTGCCCTTTTGAGCCTAGGAAATCATCTTGGCAACTTGATCATCTCATCCTTATCATTTTTCAAATCCATTCCATTTGTGCCCAACATTAGAGAGCCATCCACATCCAGAAATCAAAGGAGCACATCAAGTGGAGCATTATCAAGGGGCGCCTTCACTTCATCAAGCTCAATCTAAAGGAGAAGGTAAAATAGCAAGGTGAAATGGTCTTTTAATGATATTTTAGCATTCTGCATGTTTATTTCGTTATGTTTTGATCATTTGACCTTCAAATCTATTTTCCCCTCTTCATTTTGGCATGCCTGGTGGGACCCACGTCCATAAGAACTAATTGTTTTTTTAGGTTTTTTTGAGTTGTGAGACAGGTTCCAGAATAGCGCAACGACAAGAAAAAAAAAATTCTTTTTTGCAGGTTCCAGAATAGCAAATCTGTATTTCTACGCAACAGCTTCTTTTATGTTTCTGTTTCATTTTTGTTTCTATTGTTTTTCTATTTCTAT
This sequence comes from Cryptomeria japonica, assembly GCF_030272615.1. NCBI lineage: Eukaryota > Viridiplantae > Streptophyta > Pinopsida > Cupressales > Cupressaceae > Cryptomeria > Cryptomeria japonica. The sequence continues at coordinate 359,087 of NW_026728897.1, read as the reverse complement.
TTTAGTTTCAGCATGATAGCTCTACGATTAGTGCGAATGTTTTTGTGGGAATTTGAATTCCTGTTATCTGATCTGTTATTTGCTCTATTATCTGCTCTGTTTAATTATAATCTATGTGAAAGTAGGAGAGTATGCTCTTGTCTATATAGACAATCAAAAATCCAGACCTTTCACTTTTCTATTCTATTTAGCACGATTGTATGCTCTGACTGCAGGAAAGTGTGAAAATAGGAGAGTATGCCCTTGTCTATCTAGACAATCAGAAATCCGGACCTTTGACACTTTTCTATCTATTTAGTGCTACTGTCTGCTCTATTAATCTATCTGAAATTTTTAGGCGCTAACTGTAGTTTGCATTTCTTTTTTTTTCATTTCCTGTTATCTGCTCTATTTAAATATAATCTGTCTGACCGTAGGAAAGTGTGAAAGTAGGAGATTATGCTCCTGTTTATCTAGACAATCAGAAATCTGGACCTTTGACATTTTTTTATTCTGTTAAATTTAGGGTTTCTACTCTGTTAAATATAGGGTTTCTGTCTGCTCTGTTAAATCTAAGGTTTAAAAAAATAAATCTTCTTTATCTCGACTCCATTTTCCTCCAAACTTCACCAGATTCTCTGCATTACCATTTTCCACATTTCCTTCCTTGGAGGCCTTATCCCAAAAATCCACTTTTTGAAGCCCAAAATCTCATATTTCTCTATTTTTAGGGTTTGTCATAACTCCTTCCCCTTTTATCCAATCACCTCCAAATTATTCTCATATTATCCATCTCCAACTTTTGCTTCTTTGTCCCTCTTGGACAAATTTTCCCATTCTTTCATCTCTCCTCCAAAATCCCCATTTTTCGCTTGCCTATCCCTTGGAAAGTGGCAAAAACCTAGTCAAACCCCATTTACCCATCAAAGCTTTCTTCAAATCCACATTTGTCATTAGTAAAAAAAAATTTATTCATGTTTTTCTATTCATTCCCCAAAAAATCAAATTTTTTTTATATATTTTTCATTTTGTTGTTTTTTGCAGGATGGTTGTTGAAGACTCTGTTTTTTTAAACTACTAATCAAGTTGTTTTGTAGGACACTTTTTGAAGACTCCATTTTTCAAACTACTAATCAAGTGGTTTTGTAGGTTGCCTAGCTGATTCAACCAAATATTGTGCAGTTATTTAAATTAGGCATCTAGATATTAATTAAAATGGTATGAACCATTGTCCTATGTGTCTTTAAGAAAAGCGTAAAGGTAGGAAAGTATGCTCTTGTCTTACTAGACGATCAGAAATCCAGACCTTCCAACCTTTTCTTGTTTGATTGTGTGTTTACCTCTAGCGGGCCTGCCCTCCCAACTTGCTCTTTGAGAAGGTAAGAGGGGAATGACTCAAGTGAGTACACCCGGACCTGGGGTTCCCAACTCACTATAATAAATAGGCCATTGACTATGAAAGGGTTAATGGTTGGGGCTATATGAGAGTTCACTCTCACATTGGGTGCTTAGTAGGATCCTAGAGATCTCAATCATGCTTGCATGACTACTAAGTTCTTGGTGCTTTGTTGGGCTATAGGCCTCAATTGCACTTGCGCAACTTCAAAGGGTAGCTCCTAATGGGAAGACTTACTAAACATCTTGTTCATAGTGGCCGAAAACCTTCTAGTTATTGGTGCAGGAGTTCGGACCTCTGAAGCGGCCCATATTCTTACGGCCCTTAGTAGAGACACAAAGTTCACCATGAGGAGTTTTCATGAGAATTGATGCTTGGCTACCCTGAGAAGTGAGTGTCGTGGAGGGGAGCCAGTGGGGTCAAGCATCTAAGTGTCCACTCTGGGTAAGCGTAGATGGGAAACGAGTTGGGATTCAATGACTATTGTCCTTGCCAGCCTTAAGAATATTTTATATGAGCATGAGTGTCTTTGATATACTATGTATTTGATCACTGTGTTTTCTTTGTTTGATACATACTTACCAAGAGTAGACTAAAAACACATCACTATCCCCAAACACTTTGCAAAAACATTTGTCAAGACACAAAAAATTGTCCAAGTCATTACCCACACAAAGTCCAAAATTGCGTCAAAACTCTGTCCATCCCATTTTTCATAAGCCTAAGAGAGAAGCTAAGAGTCTGTCATCTCCATCAACATTCAAGTTTGTCCTTTGAAACACCAACTATCGTCTAAATCAGGGTGGTCATATCCCTTCATACAACTTGCCATTCAAATTGATCCTCCATTAAGTCGTATTCATGTCAAAGACAACCTAGTTCTCAAGTTTCTTCTAAACCATCACTACCATACCTTCTTCATCAATCATCCTCAAATTTCTTAAATCCTTTCATCCTCAATTTTCTTAAATCCTTTCATTACAAATTTTTCAAATCCTTTCATCCTCAATTTTCTTAAATCCTTTCATCACAAATTTCTCAAGTCCTTTCATCCTCAAATTTCTTAAATCCTTTCATCACAAATTTCGTAAGTCCTTTCATCCTCAAATTTCTTAAATCCTTTCATCACAAATTTCTTAAGTTCTTTCATCCTCAAATTTCTTATATTCTTTTATCACAAATTTCTTAAGTCCTTTCATCCTAAAATTTCTTGAATCCTTTCACCACAAATTTCTTAAGTCCTTTCATCACATTTTTCCTAAGTCTTTTCATCACAAATATCGTGTATGGTCGCAACTCGATCCCAAAAGAAAAAGATGGCTGAACAACAATATGGCATGCCAGAAATTGATGTCCTATATGAAGATCCCATGCAAGATCACACACTAAGTGGGCAACCTAGCGATCAAGATCAAAGTCAAAATCTTGACATGCTTAACCAAGATGAATTTTGTTCGGAAGTGCAAACTTTCCTAGCGGATTCTTATAACCAAGAGATGATGGAAAGGTTTATTAAACACAATCCTACTACACTTCTGAAAACTCTCCTTGAACATGGAGCTCAACTTCCACCTGAATTTAATAGATCCGCTCTAACCCAACAACCACAAGGAGACCTCGCTCTAACACAAAGTATTGCACCTACTATTCAAACTCAATCAATTGCAACCCCATCAATCATCCAAGCTCAATCAATGCCACCCGCGGTACCTCCCACCGTGGTCTCCATCCCACATTCTTCCTCCTTACCATCTATACCACTATCAAATCCAATCTCATCCATTATCCAACAAACTTCTATACCACTATCAAATCTGATCTCATCCATTCTCCAACAAACTTCTATACCACCTCCTTCTATTCAACCACAAATTTCTATTCCACAAACTTCCCTTCCTCCCAACAATGTCGCGAATTTTATTCGGGCTGTATTCAATCCCATCACAACCATTTGTGAACCACAACCAACTGTCACTCAAACCCCAGTGACATTGGTCATCACATCCCACATTCCCACCTCCTCATCATATCAATATATTGGTGGTGGTGCACCTTCTTTGGCTCATCCAATTCTTGGGGCAAATACAATTCAGCAATATCAAAGTCCACAGCAAGACCTCATCAAGGAAATTCAAGACATGAAAAATATCATCGAGGACATGAAACAAAGGACTAATAAAAGAAAAACTTACTCATTCAAAGAGTTTTGCCCTTGTTCTTACGATTCATCTATATCAATTGCACCATATCCCCCGAGATTTGAGATTCCTAAATTCACCAAGTATGAAGGCAAAGGAGACCCCCGCGATCATGTTTGAGAATTCCACATCTTATGGCAAGAAGTCTCCTATAGTGACCTTTATCTTCACAGACTCTTTCCCAAGAGTCTCACGGGAGACGCCTTGGCATGGTTCTCATCTTTACCACGAGGTTCCATTGTCTCTTTTCCAGACATGGCAGAAAAATTTGTGGCCCACTCTGCATACAACATGGGTAATGATGTTTCTATGATGGACTTATGTAATACAAAACAAAGGCTCGGAGAAACCTTTGCCAATTTCCTACAAAGATGATGACATCTTATCAAGAAATTCTAGTGGGACATGCCAGAACAACATCCAATTGAGCTATTCCAAAAGAACTTGGTGCCTGAACTTTCAAGACCTTTAATATCTCAATGTATCAAATCCTTCCAAAAATTGATAGATAAGGGCCTCGCCCTTGAATGTGTCTTGTTGGAGGAAGGAACCTTGAAACATTACCAGAAATCAACACAAAGTTCTTCCTCTTATTATAATGACCAGCCAAAATTTTGGTCCAAGAACAAAAACATGGTAAATGATGGTGTAACTGATGCAAAGCGGGTCCAAACTGTAGCCGCTCCCCCAAAATCCACCACCAATAATTATCAATTCAACAACCAAAATCAATCCCAGAAACCTCACAACAATGTCTCAATTCAGGGACGACCACCCCGATCAAATAATAGGACTCCAAGAGATTTCACTCCTCTGGCTGAGCCTATTGAAGTGGTGTTTCAAAAACTTGTCCAAGCAGGTGTAGTGGTTTTTCCAATCACTCGCCCATTTGACCCCAATCAACCTAAACCGAGATGGTATAATGAAAATGAGTATTGTGAATACCATCGTATCAAGGGACATGATACACAAAAGTGTATGAAGTTGAAGATCTACATACAAGACCGCATTGATAGAGGTGAGATTGAAGTAGCAAATGCAAAACCTAGTAATAACAATGACAAAATCAAAATGTACTAGGAACCCTTCCTGAATCATGATAAAGGGAAAGGCTCATCATCTAACACAATGGGTTATGACTACGCTAATCACATTACCAGTTTTGATCTTTTAGTAGGTCGCATTGAACCTGCAGAAAATCATGTCAATGTCATAACCATCCAAGGAGTCAATTCTCCTTCTTCCCAAAGCAGACCAAATCCTGCTAGGATAGTCATTCAAGGAACCATGCCTTCCACTTCCCATTTCCAGAATGACTACAATGAAACTACATGTCGAGGAAGGGTCACCATCCAAGGAGTCCCTCCCCCACCAAACCCCCGACCCATATCTTCCACCTGCCAATATAACCCCCTTGATCAACTTGGGAAGACACCTGCACAGATCTCCATTTTGGAACTTCTCAAGACCTCCCCAATCCATAAAGAAATTTTGGAACAAGCCCTTCTCCAATCATGCATTCCAGATAACATCAACGCCACCCAATTCCAAGCCCTCATTGGAAACCTTGCTGCTCAGTAGCACATTGTATTTAACTCCAAAGATGCTCCCACAGATGAAGACCATAACAAACCTTTGCACATCGAAGCTCTCATCCACAAGCACAAGGTCAAACGTATCCTAATAGATGGTGGATCCGAGCTTAATCTGTGTACATACAAATTAATAAAACAATTGGGACTTTCTGAGGATCTGATAGACACATCAAGAAGGATCACAATAAAGGCATATGATGATGCAGAAAGAATTTCAAAGGGCATGATCACCTTACCTCTTCAAGTGGGCCCCATTACAATTGAAACCCCTTGCCAAGTACTAGATCTTGATCTCCCCTACAACATTCTCCTCAGGAGGCCATGGATTCATTCCTTGTAGGCCGTATCCTCCACCTATCACCAATGCATCAAATTCCCCTATAATGGAAGAGTGATCACTATCAAAGGTGATCCCCAACCTTTTCAATATTGCAAACTATTAGAGGGGAAGCATCCGTATCATTGCCCACTAAATAGACCCTCGCCAATGCCTCCATCTAACACATCAAATGTTGCCTCCACATAATCCCAACCAGATAATCAAATCAAGATCTTGGACAATGGTTGTGGAGAATACAAATTGGAGGACGTCTTATTAATAGGCAACCTCCCTCTCTCTCCTAAGTCATTTGGCAAACCAAAAGAGATAAAAAAGGACCCAAAACTAGTCATGCAATACCAAAACACTACCTTCCAGCAATGGGGCCCACTTGATAATGAGAGCCTTGAAGCAGATATCTCTTCATGGTTGTACTAGGAAGAAGATGAAGATCCAACAAGAATATCCAAAGAAATGTACCCAAAAGCATCTACCATAGTTGAAAAAATGGGTTACAAAGGACATGGCCTAGGACCAAAGGAGAAAGGAAGAAAAACACCCATAAATCCTATCTCCTACGGATACAACAGAGCCTTGGGGTACACCCTGGTGCCTAAGATTACTATTGTCGGTACCCCTTCTAGTCCTTCGGATATCGAAAGCGCTGACGAAGAGGAATTCCACGAAATGCCTTATGAATATGAGAAAGATATCTTCTTGGACACTTACTTCAATAACATCACCCCCATAACCCCTCCCATTTCACATGAGCTACATCTTGTCCATCCTAAACTCATTGATTGGGGCCTACGAGACAAACCCACTTTAGATATCTGCACTGACAATAATGCTCTCATTGCTCTCCTAACAGCACAAAATATGGAAGATTGTAGTAGAATCGAGGGTATTCAACTACACAAAAAGGGATACTTTGGTAGTCAAGTCAATTCCCTTAGCCACAAAAAAGATAATAAAAGAAAAATATATGATTCCCTAGGTGAAAACCTCCCTGAGGCGCCTTTGGATGAACAAGAAATAAAAACAAAGGGTGTATCTGAAAGTGAAAACCTGGAAAAGGCACTTGACGATGAGAGATTTGACCTCCTTACCATTGATTACCATCCACAGGACAAATCAAATTTGTTGATAGAAGAAACAAACAACATCAACATGGGTACCGAAGTCATTCCGAAAAATATGCTCATTGCCAAATCCCTCATAGAAATTGAGAAACAAGACTTCATCAACTTCCTTACAGAGGTAAAAATCAATTTTCAATGGTCCTATACTGATATGCCAGGGTTGGACCCTGCCTTGGTGGTTCACAATCTTGCCATCTACCAAGATGCAAAACCTGTAAAACAGAAATTGCGCAAAATGCACCCACATATTGCACTCTTGGTCAAGGCGAAACTTCGAAAGTTGTTAGACGCAGAATTTATCAAACCAATAGATTATGCTAAATGGGTCTCCAACATTGTACCTGTCGGCAAACCTGCTAGGGGCATCCACATCTGCATAGATTTCTGAGATCTAAATATAGCATGTCCTAAAGATGATTTTTCACCTCCCAATAAAACATGTGTATGATGATGAGTCTTCACCCGAGTCATGAACAAGGAATGTCCCATTCAAACTAAGATTTTATGCCTCTGTGTGTAAGCTTCAAGAAGTCTTGAGAAACAATCCCAAGTCCATCCTAGTTCTACTCTTAGCAAGAGGTATCATGTGGTCACAAGGAAGAGACTTGTTAGATTTTGTTAGATCTTTTCATATAGGCTTGCATCTTTTGCCCTACGACTGCCACTATTTATGATTGCCTGGGTTCTTCCATATCCAGGTACATTATGATAGGTGCACACTGGGGCATATTTCATAGTATGGCATGTTTTGAATCCTTCTTGTATAAACCAGTGACCTGGTACTAGTGTTTATCAACACTTACCTTCTCGTGTACAAGAGGTATCAGTGTGTTTGAGGGTTTCCTTGCACGAACCCACAATTTTGTATTAGTGTTTCTTAACACTTGCATTGTTGTGTGCAAGAAATTCCCGTTTGTCTACAGAGTCAGTCCATGCCCTAGGTTTCTCATGGCATCCTGATTTCTATAATTAGTGGTGCAAGTCACTCAGGGCAACATCAAACTAGGTTGGCTCTCCACATTTGTTGTGCACAAAATCTCACCATCATTCCATCAAATCCTAAACTCAATAATCCCATGGAGTTCTCAATTGCCCCCATTTTCCTCCACGGTTTCGCATCTATTATTCTTCTTTCCAAATACCTCACGAGTACTTCATATATCTTCCTCATTTATCCCTTCCACCCTAATTTTTCTTCCTCTATTTTTTTCCTCACATAATCAATTCTGATTCTAATTCATGTCTTATATAGGATGTATCCTTCCTGAAACCAGATACTCTGATCATGTCTTATACAGGATGAATCCTTCCTGAAACCAGACATTGTGATCTGATCATGTCTTATATAGGATGAATCCTTCCTGAAACCAGATGTTGTGATCAGTCATGTCTTATACAGGATGTATCCTTCCTGAAACTAGACACTTCGATCATGTCTTATACAGGATGAATCCTTCCTGAAACCAGATGTTGTGATCGATCATGTCTTATATAGGATGAATCCTTCCTAAAACCAGACGTTGTGATCTGATCATGTCTTATATAGGATGAATCCTTCCTGAAACTAGACGTTGTGATCGATCATGTCTTATATAGGATGAATCCTTCCTAAAACCAGACGTTGTGATCTGATCATGTCTTATACAGGATGAATCCTTCCTGAAACCAGACGTTGTGATCGATCATGTCTTATACAGGATGAATCCTTCCTAAAACCAGACGTTGTGATCTGATCATGTCTTATACAGGATGAATCCTTCTTGAAACCAAACGTTGTGATCAGTCATGTCTTATACAGGATGTATCCTTCCTAAAACCAGACACTCTGATCATGTCTTATATAGGATGAATCCTTCCTGAAACTAGATGTTGTGATCTATCATGTCTTATACAGGATGAATCCTTCCTGAAACTAGACATTGTGATCTGATCATGTCTTATACAGGATGAATCCTTCCTGAAACCAGATGTTGTGATCGATCATGTCTTATATAGGATGAATCCTTCCTGAAACCAGACGTTGTGATCTGATCATGTCTTATACAGGATGAATCCTTCCTGAAACCAGATGTTGTGATCGATCATGTCTTATACAGGATGAATCCTTCCTGAAACCAGACGTTGTGATCTGATCGTGTCTTATACAGGATGAATCCTTCCTAAAACCAGACGTTGTGATAAGTCATGTCTTATACAGGATGTATCCTTTCTGAAACCAGACACTCTGATCATGTCTTATATAGGATGAATCCTTCCTGAAGCCAGATATTGTGATCAATCACGTCTTATATAGGATGAATCCTTCCTAAAACCAGACACTTTGATCATCTTTGTCTTAAACAGGATGAATTCTTCTTGAAACCAGATTGAATCTAGATCTTATCAATTGAATCAAATCAAATCTATCAGGATATCAATTTCGCAAAAACTCCAAAGATCAAATACCTCAATTGATCTCCCAAGGGGGCATCACCATATCGTTATCTATAAATCAAGAGCTAAGGCATCCTATCAAACCAATATCAGCATCAAAACAAGATTATTCTTTGAATCAATGTGTCATCACACCTCGCTTCAAAGAGGGGCAAACTGTAGACACTTAAAAATAATTATTTTAATTATTTTTAATTCCTCGCATAATTAATTAATTAATTAATTATGTTAATTCAAATTCCTCTCAATATTAATTAAATATAATTAATATTGTCACTATAGCATATGATTGATTTATTTAATAAATCAATCCCTTTCTTTATTCTTCTAAAAAAAATCAAATCCTCACAAATCTTCCTCTTAGCTAATTAATTTCAATTAATTAGTTAACCTACATGATTCCTACAACTCATCTTCTTAATTTCTTCTTCTAGAAACTCCCTAAACTTACTTAACATTATTCTTCTAATTTTTTATTCCCTCCACTCATTCTCTCTCCTAGTCAAATTCTCCTACAAATATTAATCCCACCTAAGATTTCCTCTAACCCCCCTCGTAATGAGTCATTAATGGTTAATCATCATGATTAGCCACAAAGTCAACTCTTTGTCCTTTTCATCCAGCCACTAGCTTTAAATGCTCTTTTCCTAGGTGAATGTAAGATTTTCGAAATCACACATTCCTCTAGGCATCCCGTCTCCCAAGGAATTTTTAAATCATTTTTATTCCTCCAATCCCCATGATATCCTTTTTTGGACAATTTTTAATTCCTCCAATGTATCTTGTGGAGTGTGGAGATACAAAATGCCTTTAGGGCATATTTCTTGGTCTCCACACCCTCTCTTGGACCTTGTGTGAGCTCACACGTAAATCTTAGCCCTTCATCTCGAATTCATCCTAGCCATCCATTTTCCTCTCCTCTTCCTATAAAATAGGGCTCCATCCCTTCATTCAAAACATCTTGAAATCCAGTAAGTTTATGCTGCCCTTTCAAGCCCAGGAAATCATCTTGGCAACTTGATCATCTCATCCTTATCATTTTTCAAATCCATTCCATTTGTGCACAACATTGGAGAGCCATCCACATCTAGCAATCAAAGGAGCACATCAAGTGGAGCATTATCAAGGGGCACCTTAACTTCATCAAGCTCAATCCAAAGGAGAAGGTAAAATAGCAAGGTGAAATGGTCTTTTAATGATATTTTAGCATTCTGCATGTTTATTTCATTATGTTTGATCATTTGATCTTCAAATATGTTTTTCCCTCTTCAATTACATTTGACCCTAGTGATACCTGTAGACACCTAAAATTGTCCACTCTAATTAAATAAATATTTTATTTATTTAATTATTTAAGCCTAATTCTTCTATTAATTAAATAAATCTGTATTTATTTAGTTAATTCATTTATCCTCTTCTAGCCTTATTTCTCATTTAAATAAATACATTTATTTATTTAAATTATCCTTTTCCTAAATTAAATAAATATCTTATTTATTTAATTATCCCACTTCTTCTATTAATTAAATAAATCTTTATTTATTTAATTAATTCATTATCTTTTTCTACACATGACACATGTCATTCATCTCTTAATTCCTACACTACCTACCTCTTTCATTATTTTATTATTTCTTCTACCTACCCTCTAATCATAGCCGACCTCCTTTTACACCTCTTAATCTTATCCCTTCATTTCATATTGTGTCTTCTATTTAAGGAGATGCTTCCTTCATTATCAAACCCTAATGATCATTTTGACTACACTACGATCCTACTTGCAACCACATTCCGTTCTTTGTTGAGCTCTTGTGCATATAAAATTTGAGAGAAAATATATCAAGCAAGATCAATGGAGATAGAAAGAATGGAGATCAAAACCCTATTGGACATGTGATGGTATAATCTTTGTGATTTTGTTTTATTTACATTGTCTTAAGTAATCTTCATATGTTATGGTGGATCTTTGTTGTTGTTAGGCTAGGGTTTGGTGGTTGAATTCATTTAGCCTTTCAATTCTGTTATTATTGATATCCATTTTCACCATACACATTTTGGCACGCCTGGTGGGACTCTTGTCCCTTTGCATCTAACCTCCTTGTTGCAGATTTTGCATTTTTTGAAGTTGCAAATCGGACATTTTTCGACAGCATTTTAGTTTTTTTTCCGCGTCTGTGAACTTTCGGATCGCGTCTTTGATTTTCTACCGTGTTTGAGGGATCTGGAATCGCATTTGTGTTTTCGACAAATTTTATTTTGCAGGTTTCAGAAAGGAGCGTCTATGTTATTTCTACCCGCATCTGTGTCAGAAAGGAGCGTCTATGATTTTTAGGCGTGTTTGTGCATCACAAAACCACGTCTGTGTTATCTAGACGCGTCTGTGTTGAGGGTAACAGCGTCTGTGTATTTACTATTTCAAAATTTTGAAGTTTTCATTGATTCAATTTTCGGATTTTGTACTTAAGGTTTCAGATCTGGTTTATTTTTGGACTAACACTTTCAGATCTAGCTAATTAAATTGGTGCAGCTTGTCTTGGAAGCAAAAAATTTTGTTGAAGGCCCCTATGTCACAAAGTCTTTTGGGTTTTTAAAATGTACCTAACTTGTGTGTTTGCAGGAAGGGGTGATTATGTCAAACAACCCAAACTACTAACAACTTTTATTGCAGGTCCTTGGCTAGGGTTTTGAATTTTTGTTGTGTGCTTTGTTTTCATAGAATAGCAAACACTTCCATTGGTGCACTAAAATTGAATCATTGTCTTTTGTGTCTTGAGCAATAGGCTCTTTTTGTTTAATCTTTATAGGGCCTGTCTTCCCGTGTGGCCATTAGGACTACTAGTGAGAAGAGAACAACCCAAGTGGTAGCGAGGAAAACCCACCTCTTCCAAACCACTATAATCAAATGTATTCATGGTGAAAACTATGAATAACATGTGCTGATTATTTCATACCGACACTATGTCTCCCCATAAACCCATTTGATCAAATTTATTTGATCATTTGTAGGGCGTAACCCCTACCGGCTGGGAGCCTTCTATATTTACAGAGCTAAAAGTGCTGCATGTATGGCCACACAAGCGGATGCTCTTACTAGCACCTTTTTATTTTAGAAGCCCAAATCCTTCTAGTTGTTGGGGCAGGAGGTCGGACCTCTGGTAGCGGCCCACACACATACGGTTCTTAGTAGAGATACAAAGTTCACCATGGGGAGTTTTCATGGGGACTGATGCTTGGCTGACCCGAGAAGTGAGTGCCGAGGGTGGAGCCAGTGAGGTCAAGCATCTAAGTATCCGCTCTGAATAGCGTAGCCTCGGGGGTAAAACCCCATGTGGGATCAACAACTATTGTCTTGGCCAGCCATAAGAATTGTGCTTGACTTATTTTAAACATTCAAACATTCAAGACCAAACAACAAAACATGGTGTCTTTTGTGTCTTCAAGTGTATGCAAAACAATTTTACATCAAACAACACACTTTCTTGGAGTCATTTTAAAGTCTAAACACTTGCAAACATTGAGTCCTCATCAACATTGTGTCTTCTTGTCACGAAAAACAGTCAAATAGTCAGATTTGGTCACAACAAAATGACTTCACAGATTGGAAAAATTACACAAATTTTACAGAAATGCGTCTGTGTCTGTTTTAACCGCGTCTGGGTCATATAAACGCGTCTGTGAAGGGCAGAATAGCGTCTGTGTTTATAACAGCATCTGTGTTGAATAGAAACACGTCTGCGTCAGATAACTGCATCTGTGCAATATACAGGCGCGTCTGTGTTCAAAAATTGCAAGAGAATTTCATAGTTCAGCAAACAAAAGAAATCAGTTTCGGAATTCTTGAGCTTCCTAGGTTGTTTCTCCAAGTTTCATCTAGCATTCAACTTGTCTTTGGGTCTCACACAGTCCATCATTGCTTCACATCTCATTTTACATTCATACTTGTCTAAACTTGAGTCAAAAGGTCACTTGCTTGTCCTCATCATACTTTGTCAACACACTACATACAACAACACTTTGCTAAGTGATCCCTCATCAAGGTCCATCATTTTTGGGTCTCATTTGGTCTTACTTAGAGTCAAGGTCAACTTACCTCATCAAGAGAAACTATCCTCTCTTTGGAAGTCACACCTACTCTACTACATACATACTTGGTCTTACACTTTGGACATTGCAAGTACACCTCAGATTCATTTACATTTCATCCAACTCTTGGTCTTCCATACTCTTTCCATTTTTCATCTAGTCTCACACATCTTGGTCAATACCTAGTTCATGGTTGAAACCCATCTTCAAAAATCTAGCAGAGAAACTAAAGAGGCTCAAGAGTTTGCAAACATGAGTTCTTATGAGTATGAGAATGATTTATTTTTCAATTCTGATCATACTACATTACCTGACATGGATGTCTATAGAAACAATCCAAATGTTGAGAACATGGACACTATAAACAACAATGCTACACAAAATGACAATGTGGACAACTTTTCAGTACATTCAGCAGATGTGGAAGAATCCATTATGAATCCCCATTTCAATCGATTGGTTGAGGAAATAATGAGGAGAGATAGACAATACTTCTTACACATGATGGCACAAAGTGGAGCCAAGATACCTCATGATTTTGACATGTCTCAAATAATGGAACATAGACCTTTGCAACAACCTCACTCCAATATGGATCAAAGGAGACCTAATAGTGGAGGAAATAGAGGACCACACATGGTACCTGAATCACCATCAGCTTTGCTTCAAAAACCAGAGGTCCCACATACACATGGTCAAACATATGATACTCACCTTCGCAAACCATTATGGAAGTCTTATGGAGAAAAATATGCTCAATCACCTATCAATGATAAGGATCAACCACCAAAGCAAAGGGATATTCCAAGGCATGCTCAAAATTTGGACACAAGGAAACCTCATGTCAAATTTGGGGGCAATACAATAGAACATGACATGCCTGTAGAGTATGGTATACATGCACAAAATAGATATGGTGTTCCTCAACATGAATCTATACCAAGTGGTCCATATATGCAATATCATTACAGACCTCCTCCATATGAACATGTGTATGATCAATATCATCCATATATGCAACATGCACCTCCTCCAATTGGTGCCTCAAGCATGGGGTATGGTCCAAGAAGTCGATCTCCACCTAAGAGCAGTTTGGAACAACAAATCAGGGACTTACAAAAGAAAATGGAGGATATAAATACACCAAAGCCAACATACACAATGAGAGACATATGTCCTTATCCATTTGACAAGAGCATTCCAATGCCTCCATTTCTTGCACACTTTGTGACGCCTAAATTTGACAAGTATAGAGGAAAAGGGGACCCCAAGGCACATATAAGACAGTTTTTCACAGCTTGCATTGAGGTAGCTTCAGAAGAGACATATTTGATGAGATTATTCCCACAAAGCTTAGGTGATCAAGCTATGGAATGGTTCTCCCAACTCCCACCTGGTATTAAGTCATGGGGTGACTTAGTAGAGGCATTTATTCAACATTTCTCCTACAATATAGAGATAGACATATCAGTCACTACTTTGTGCAACACCAAGCAAAAAGAGGGAGAATCTTTTGCATCATTTTTACAAAGATGGAGAAATCTAGCCAGCAGATGCTCTTGTGAGATTCCACAAAAACAAATGGTAGAGATGTTCACCCAAAATGTTAACAAAGAGATTGGTTATGACTTAAGGAAAGCTTGTTTGTCTACCTTCAAGGATGTTATCGAAAAAGGCTTAGCATCAGAAAAGGTCCTAATTGAACAAGGAGTCAATAAGATATTTAAGGTAAACAAAGATGACTTTAAAGGAAAAGACAAGCCAAGATTTTGGAATAAAAACAAGAACACAGTCAATGATGGTGTTGTTGATGCCAACACAATGCGACCTAAATTCATTTTTTCAGGATCAAGTTCTACAAATGATCAAGTAAATACTCAAACAACTTCCAGATCACGAAGGAAGTACACTCCATTGGGAGAACCACTTGAGTCAGTTTTCAAAAAGCTTGTGGCAAACAAAGTGATCCCAGTTCTAGATTTTCCTCCATATGAACCAAAGGTTAAGCCGAATTGGTGGAATGATGATGAGTATTGTGAATTTCATAAGAGCAAGGGTCATAAGATAGGAAATTGTCATCGACTGAAGAACATCATATAGGATCTCATTGATAGAGGTGACATTGAGATTGAGGGACATTCGTCTAATCAAGAACATGACAAGGCAAAAGCTAAAGCCACAGATGATCAAGCCAACTATACTAGAGCACCTTACAACTATGATTCAACTATCAATCATATCTCGATGGACAATCATATCTCTACTATTACCATCAAGAACAAAAACCCTAAGAATCCTCCTCAGTGACCCAAGATTGTCCTAAGAGGTGTTGGATCTTCTTCCGAACCTACTTCTGAATGTCATGTTACAACCCATTGAGGTAAAATTACTTTGCAAGGTGCTCCAGCTAAAAACACCACCTCTTCATCAACCAAACCTGAGTATGACCTTGTAGAACAGTTAGGGAAGACACCCGCGCTCATTTCAATCCTTGAACTATTACGCATATCTCCCACACATAAAGCCATTCTTGACAAAATCTTGAGAGATACTGCTATTCCTACTGATCTGAACGTGGAACAGTTTCAAGCCATGGTGGGATACCTTTCCATTCCACACTCTCTTACATTGACAGAAGCCAATGACGCCTCCATAAGTCAGCCACATAATGCACCTTTACACATTGAAGCCTTCATACATAAACATCAAATAAAATGAGTCCTGATAGATGGAGGAGTAGGTCTAAACATTTGTACATTGAACACTATTAAACAATTGGGATATTCTGATAAAGCTATGAATTCTACAAACAAAATTACTATCAAGGCATATGACGATGAAGAGCGTTCATCCAAGGGCACAGTCACCTTACCTCTCAGAGTTGGGCCAGTTACAAAGGATGTGGTTTGTCAAGTACATGATCTTGATCTCACATACAACATATTACTAGGACGTCCTTGGATTCATGAAATGAGCGCAGTCCCATCTACATATCATCGATGCATTAAGTTTCCACACAATGGAGTTAAAGTGACCATCAAAGCAGATCCAAATCCACTCATATATTGCAACAATCTGCAACCTATATCAGAAATAACAATACCAGTCAATCGAGAAGTTGTTCCATCTTCAGCATATGTGGATCCAGAATCCTTAAAAACTTCTACATCCAAACAAGCAGAGCTAAAAGAAAAGTTCAAGATTAAAGACCTAGGATGTGGTGAGTATATATTTCATGTTGACCAACTCCCATTATCTCCTAATGTATTCTGTCAACAAGAACAACCTACAAACAATTTTCAATGCCAAGGAATTGGGTGTGAACCACCTAGTGTTGTGGCTACTAAGTCTGAATGCAAATCTCCTCTAGCAGTGCAAGCAACTCTTGATATCAATAGTCCTAAGAGTGGTTCCAACAAAGAATCTATTGAGTCTATCGCCAACCCTCTTGATAACTCACATAGCTTTACCATATCATCCACTCATTCCATTTCCACTCCACTTCTAGACTCGGATCAACAAGAATTACAAAAGCCCTCACTTATTGGGGATCAAAAATCAAGATTTGAAAAGAAAAATCTAAAAGTCAAAAATAAAGAAAAGTGCTTTAGTCCAAATCAAAATCAAAAGCTATTGGACTCTGCAAAAATCAAAGTCAAGGATAAAAATCCTATGAAGCAAAAAGAGCAAGAGTTGATCTCCCCTAATATCAAAATAACTAGGGGCAAAAGTTCTACAATTTTAAGTCAAAAAGCATACTTGTTGATCCTAAGTCTCCATCATGCTATCCTACTTTCACTTCTTTTCACAATCATAAGCCTTCATAACTCTTCCACTTGTTCCACACATCCATCCCCTTCTAGCGATACATCATGGACCTTTAATGGAGCTTCCTCGTAGGACTTTGTTATCAGGGATGCCCAAACTTCTTTAGGTGACACGCATACGGGCCTGTGTAGTCCACACACTAGTAATTCTATCTCAATTCCTTCATCAAGGAAGACAGACACTCAAGCTACACATCATTCAGTCAAGGAACAGTGCATCTACAATCATAAAGTCAAGCCTCACACATTTGAGGTAGGGGACTTAGTTCTCAAAGAAAATCCCAAACATCAGCAAGACAGAGAGAAGAAGGGAAAGTTTGAACCAAATTGACTTGGCCCTTACATCATTACAGCAGCATATGGATCTGGGGCATATCAGCTCTTAACTACAGAAGGTGAACCTTTGGAGGATCCTATCAACAGCATGCACCTTCGCAAGTTCTACACATAGCTCTTTGGAATATCCTAATTTAAAAATACATAAAAATCAAAAAAATTTAAAAATACAAAAAAATTATAAAAACAAAAAAAATCGTTACCTGGTGAAAACCTGGCAAACAGGCACCTTGTGACACAAAAAACATTGAAAAATCGAAAAAAGTAAAGAGAAATAATTTCGTCCAACGGTGAAAACCACTTCGGTGGTGCCCTGGGCAAGTACCATGGTGAAAACTGGGTCACCAGCGCCATGCGTAGAGACATTGCTCCTCCCTCCTTCAGGATTCACTTTCATCCTTTCACTTTGCACACACTCACAACCTATTCATCCATAATAAACTTACCCAGTCCCATCATGGCTTGTTATTGATCTACCTAAGATTGGTTAGCCATTCATAATAAACCTCCCTTTTCACATCCCTTTCCATCCATAACAAATCAGACCCTATCTATGGCTAAGGCAAATCCTACGTCTAGTGATGGGTGTGGAACTGAGAACATCACATGTTTCAAGGAGTAAAGTTTCTTCCAGCTTTCTTCAGTCTATTCACGCACAATCCGCAATAAAGAAACATTTGCATCGCTAGTCCGCAATAAAGTTTCATCTTCTCCGCAATAAAGTATCAGTTTCATAGATTCAGTCAGTTTCAAATGAGACACAGCAGCAACAATGGGCTTCAACAAATCAAATCTTTCAATAGATTCAGACAACATATGGTTCAGTGCTATCTATCCTTTCTGTAAAAGTAAACATTATGACCACAATCAAATAAGACTTATACAAGTGACAAGAGACACTAAACTTGAGGACTACAGTGGATGTTGGTGTCGAGTCTTGGTTTTCTTTTGATTTCATCTTTTTTGGTGACATGTCTTTTAGCTTTTCCGGGATGTCTTTGACTAGAGATTCTATCTCTAGGATGTCTTTGACTAGAAAGGCGAGGATGGGGTATCGTCACCTATTTGTATTTGCTGTCTGTGGATTGTCTCTTAGTAATGCTATGACTTGTCCAAGGATATGAGGACACTGTGAGTCTAGTACGAACTTGGGCATTCCTTGTTTGTGACTGTCTTATCTCCATGCAAACAGGTACAATGACTTTCTGGGTCAAACATATGCCTCGATTGTCATAACCTATTTTGCCATAATATAGCTCAATGATGATAATGCACAAGAAGCTCTTTCACTTTCATATCTTCTATCTTTTATCCCCCTTTCTTGATTGGCTTCCATCGTCCTTCTCAAGTTCGCGTAGCCTGCTATCACATGACTGAGTATAATGACACACCAAAAACATTTGCATTTCATGTAGCTGCACCTACATTACCACATATAAGTATTTCATACATACATATAGATATCACAATTGCATCACATCCTGCACACAACACCTGTTAGCACAATTTACATTTGCATTATCATATTCATCTGCATGACATACATTCACATTTGCATCATGCATACACATATATAAAACATAAAAGAACAAAATATATTGCATTGCATCATATACATATTTGCATCCATATCATAAGCATCACATAGAAACATACATCATTAAACATCTCATCACATAGGTACACATGCATATAGCTGCCGCAAAAATGAATCATCTCATATATATAATCATAAGTGTCATGATACAATGATGTCAGAAATACATATGGCTACAAAAGCACCCGCAGGTGTCTACAATACAAAAATGGTACAATACTGATACATAGGGAGTCCTCTAAGGCTATGATGAACTCCCTCCCTCGGAGCCACCTGGCCTCGACAGAATCTGAGCCCTTGAAGGACCCGCCCCAAGATCATCCTACCTGCCCCCTCTATCTGGTGGTGGTGGAGGACCCATGACCCCACCACTCGATGCCTGCCTCCTCCGACTCCCTCCCGTAGCTGTCGCTATCCACGATGGTCTATGGAAGCTCCTCGCCCACTGATCTGCTGGCACTGCACCATAATAAAGGTCCCTCCAGTAGGCAATCTCCTCTCCTGCCCGCAGGACATATGCATAGCCTACCCCTGTGTCCTCCGTCGCCTGCCTCCCTGCCCTCAGTGCTATCTTAGCCTCTGTGTAGCGCTGAATCGCCTGATCTCTCTCCCGCTCAGTATCCCTGAGCCTCGTCCTGAGTCAATCTCTCTCCCTCTCTAGATCCTGTATCTCATCTGCCTGGCCCTGGCAGATCTCCCTGAGCTCAATCAGCTCATCCTCCTCTGGATCCCCACCCTCTGCCTCTACCTGTGGCTCTCCCTCAGTGGGTGCCTGCCCCTGTCCCTGTACCTATACTGGTGCCTGAATGGGTACCTATCTCTATACATGCCTAGGTCCCTGTACCTATCTCCATCCCTGCTCCTGTGCTGCTAGCACCTGTCCCTGTACCTGTCCCGGTCTCTGTCCCTGTACTTTGGGACCCTGTGCTGCCGGTACCTGTAGGGGAAATCCACCGCGACCCCTCACCACCTGAGCCTGTCCCTCCTGTCCACCCTCTCTCCGAGGTGCAACTCTCCTCTCCCCAACTACCCCCCTCTGCCTCCATCGGCCTCTGCCCCCATCACCCCCACCATCATCATCATCATCTCCTCCTCCATCTCCCTCCAGTAGCTCTCCTGGATCTGTCAATCAAGGGAATGGATGCGCTGCCCAATATGCTGCATACTCTACATCCATCCCGGCGTCCTTGATCTCTGGCCACATATCCCAGGGTATGGGCACCATCTCTGCCAGCTGTGTCAGCACCTGATCATATGACAATAAAGGCCCAAACTACGCCTGATCCCTAACTGTACGGGCATACATACCCGAGCCTCGTGGCATCCTCTGGATCCTGCCATACTGCCTGCATACCCTGTCCACCAGCTGTCTCTCTAATATATAGGGTGTCCGCCCAATCAGGTACCTGCTCCAGAAGGTGTAGGGCAACTCCACTGCGTCATCCTCCCACTCCTCGCATCTTAGATACGGTCTCCAGATGACTACATCAATGTCATCTATCACTCACCACCAATGCTCTAACCTGCCAATCCGCAGCTGCGAGGTGATCATGTCATATAAATGAACAAAGCTACGTCCATGACCTCTACCCCTGAAGTGTATCGGTCGGGTAATCGGCAGATGCTCATAGGCCCAAACCTGCAGTAGTGTCACCCCGCAGCCCAATCCCACTGACCCATGGTATACAAACTAGTGAAGCTCATAATATAAGTGGGCCAACACACATGGTCCCCAAGCATATCTGGTGTGCTGCGTCACCAGTGTCTCCAGTGCTCCGCCCCAGCCCACTGCCAATCCCCGTGTCGCCCTATCCGGACACAAGAACCCATTGATAGCTCCTCCGATCACAGCTGGCAATGCTAACCTTGTGGCTGTCATGGTGTCCCATGCCACATGTCCTGCCCTCATCTCTAGGCCGGGATCCTGAAACACCCATCTCAATGCCTCCCTGTCTCCGTCACGATCATATGGAATCAAATCTCCATCAATCGGTATATGCAGAATCCTGTAGACATCCTCAAGGGTGACTGTCATCTCACCCATCGGTAGATGGAAAGTGCATGTCTCAGAATGCCATCTCTCAGCAAGTGCAGTCAATAGTCCCATGTTTGCCCGAAACTCAAGCACATATAGCACATGTCTCAAGCCCATCTCCTCGATGGCAGCTCTATCCTGAAATGACAACTCAGGTCGCAATCTCTGTGTCGATGGGAATCTCTCTCGTGACTCCAACATAGGCAAATACTCCTCTAGTCAAGCAAATCAATCATGTCAGTCATGGTGGCATTCACTGTTTATCACAAAATGCTACTCGCTATCTAAATGCATATGCCTATCTACCCTAGTGACACTCACTGTTCATCACAAAGTGTTGCTATTTATCCTAGTGGTACTCCTTGTTCATCACAAAGTACTACGTGTGTGACACTCACTGTTCATCACAAAGTGTTACTCACATTTGCACTCCCTGTTCATCACAAAGTGCTGCTCATACTTTGGGTACTCACTGTTCATCACAAAGTACTCTATCTTGGTACTCACTGTTCATCACAAAGTGCCTTGATCTATCCTAGTCTTCCTAGAGGACCTGCTTGAGTGTATCCTCTTAGCAGCTTATCCAATCGACAGCGTATGTTCATCACAAAACTGCCGATTTGACCTCGAAGACCAAAACTTGCATTTTTTTCAACACAAATGCACCTACAGATTGCACAAGCGCACCTGAAAAACACAGACGCGCCTGTATGACATAGACGTGCCTAGGCTATGCATAAACGCGACTATACTACGCAGACGCCCCTGCACATCGCAGACTTGCCCACATTCGACGCAAACACGGTTCCAGACGCAAACATGCCTGGCACCGACACAGACACGCATGTTGGACACAGACACACCTGACACTGACGCAGACGCGGTTACATGATTTTAGACTTTTTTGTACCCTATTCCTAAGCGCATTTATTTCTCTAACTAGCATGCATCAATGACAAAAATAAATACGGCAAAGTACAAGGAGGTTTGGTGGTACTTACCGGCTCTCCTGCCTCTGCTAGCCTCTGAAATCGTCGAACGTGGTCGAATCTGTGCATGAAAGCCATCGCTGCTGACTGTTGCTGCTCTTTTCTTGCTCTGCACTTTGATCTCGTGAAGGTGTAGATGACAATGAGGATGTCTTTTTCCCGTGGTCTATCTTATAGCCTACCCTAGCCTTAGCCTTCATTTCCCAAGTTAGTCTTCCTTATCCCATGACTTTGTCACTTTATCCGCCCATTCCATTCTAGCCTTTCTTTCTTATAGAGAGATTGTCTAAAATCTTTCCAGGCATTTTCATCCAATCTCTCGAGGGGGCATATTATTCCCATTCTGGGGCAACTCTGTATCAGTTCATCTTATCTTCTTTGAAACAACGCGACAAGCCGCATTGTCTCAAAGAGGGGAAAAATGTAGACACCTAAAATTGTCCACTCTAATTAAATAAATATTTTATTTATTTAATTATTTAAGCCTAATTCTTCTATTAATTAAATAAATCTGTATTTATTTAATTAATTCATTTATCCTCTTCTAGCCTTATTTCTCATTTAAATAAATACATTTATTTATTTAAATTATCCTTTTCCTAAATTAAATAAATATCTTATTTATTTAATTATCCCACTTCTTCTATTAATTAAATAAATCTTTATTTATTTAATTAATTCATTATCTTTTTCTACACATGACACATGTCATTCATCTCTTAATTCCTACACTACCTACCTCTTTCATTATTTTATTATTTCTTCTACCTACCCTCTAATCATAGCCGACCTCCTTTTACACCTCTTAATCTTATCCCTTCATTTCATATTGTGTCTTCTATTTAAGGAGATGCTTCCTTCATTATCAAACCCTAATGATCATTTTGACTACACTACGATCCTACTTGCAACCACATTCCATTCTTTGTTGAGCTCTTGTGCATATAAAATCTGAGAGCAAATATATCAAGCAAGATCAATGGAGATAGGAAGAATGGAGATCAAAACCCTATTGGACATGTGATGGTATAATCTTTGTGATTTTATTTTATTTACATTGTCTTAGGTAATCTTCATATGTTATGGTGGATCTTTGTTGTTGTTAGGCTAGGGTTTGGTGGTTGAATTCATTTAGCCTTTCAATTCTGTTATTATTGATATCCATTTTCACCATACACAATACCATTAGATCACCTGATGACCCTTTATACATAGTTGTGAATGTTAAGGATATACCTTATCGTGGTGCCCTTAATTATCCCTCTTTCATGGTTAATGTCATCAATGAGTAGTATATTTTCAATTTACGATTGCATAAACCAATATATGATGCCTCTAATGTGGTTGTGAAGTTATTTTATGGCTTATCTTGTCCTACCATTGGCTCTATCACCCTTCCTATTGAAGTTCATACTAAATTCATGGATGTTGACTTTATTATCATACCCTCTTCCAAGTAATTCCAAGTGAAGTTGGGCTACCCTTGGCTATCTTCCATGAAGGCTATTGCTTCTCCAATCCACAAGTGTCTAAAATTTCCTCACAATGGAGAAATCATAACCATGAATCATAGCTTATTTCATCCATCCAATGGAAGCTCCGATGTTCCTATTGATTTATTTTGGCCTAAACAATTTAAATCTCTTCCATTAAAGAGCAATGCTCTTTCTAAATCTTATAAAAAATGGAATAAATATATGATCTTATCCTTAAGTGAACCTAGATCCCCAACACTTGACATTCCTATTATTCTTCAAGATGACGTTCTTCCCCTCACGGATAGAACTAATCTCCCTCTTAAGGAAGATCATCAACCTATTCCTATGGATGTGACTATATCTTCTCCTAAGAAGAACAACAATATTCTTCCTAAGGTTAGACCTGTACCTCCTCCTCATGATGGACTTGTTCTTCTTCCTACACCTAACATTCCTCCTTTCTATGATTCAGTTCCACCTCCTCCCTTTTATAAAGAGAAGAGGCCTACTTATCCTCTTGTTCAACCTAAAAGACCTCAACCTAAACCTTCAAATATCAACGAGAGAACATCTGAGGCCCTACCCCGACCTGTCCTAGCATTTCAGTGATCTTCATTTTGGAACTATTATGCATGCTTCATTTCTATGAATTATGGATACAAAATTTTATATGATCCCAGGATTGGATAACATTGATATATTGATGCTTCATTTCTATGCATTATGGATATAAACTTTTATATGATTCTAGGATAGCATAACATTTGAGATGGTGTATGTCATTTATTTGATTTGCAGGAATTTATTATGATGTTAGAAATATAATGCATATCTTATGAATGGATGAAATTTATGAGGATTATCATAATTGCTTATGTGGATTGATTTGGATGTATGGTAAATTTATTTGTATGATAGCAAAAAGTATGCAGAGTGATTGATTTGTAATCATATTTATATGTTTAATATTATATGAGGTTATTTGGGAATTACTAATGTGTAATTGAGATGCGTAGGAAAATTATCCATGTGACCATCGAAACGATATGGAGAATCAAGCCTAGACCTTTGTACATTCGTAAAATTAGGGGTTGTCTATTTGGAAAGACAACACCCTGTATGTATCATATTTTATTCCTAAAGATAAATGTTTGCAAGTGTGTTAAATTGTATTTATTAATTTATTTAATCCAACAAGAGCCAATTTCCATGTGTAATTAAGTAATTTATTTTATTGTCACTTGACACATGTGTTGTATAGTGTTTTGATTTTGACATGTCTCTTGGAGGGAAATTGTTTCAACCAAATCCTTTTTCTACTATTTGAGTGTGGTCCCAAATTTTCCTTGGGTAGAGAGTCTTTGGAGTGGTCAGCTTAGGTTTGACCCATAGGTTAACTCAAGATGGGTTTCTAAAGGGTGAAATGGAATCCAAGGGTTAGTTTAGGGGATTTTATAAAGGTCCATAGGGTATACCTTCATGTTAGGGGTATTTTTAAGCATGTAACCACTCCTATGTGACTGATTTGACTCCTCAAATATTGGTTTTCCCAAGATGACATAAAATCCATCTTGGAGGACTTCTTCTAGGTTAGCTAACTTTCCCTTTTGTGTCAGTTTCCTCTTCCCCAGTCTCTCTTCCCTTCTTTCAAGTTTTCCAATTTTACTAACATGTAAGAGGTTGGGAAGACTAACCAATGTGAGGTCTCACTCTGTCCAAGAGGTTGGAAAGAGTGAGAGAAGCCTTCTTAAGCAAGGGTTTGAGACTTAGGAAGGTAATCACCCACTCTCCATCTTTGGAGAGTAGATCTTAAAGTTTTGAAAAGTTTAGTATAAGAATATTGGCTAAGTCTTGAAAGGAAAAAAGTGTGGATTTGGGAAGCTCTACTCCAAACTATCCCTTGCATACCTTTGGAAAATTCAAGGTTGGTCTAATATCTTTCAATGTATGTTGGAAAAATGTTTGAAAGATTGTATGTATTTCATTGTTTTCTCCCTTTGTGTTTTTATTTGTGAAGAAAGATGTGTGATCTTTCCCTTGTTTTTGGTTAAGCATTTTATTTGTGTTTTGGGTATATTCAAGGCCTAACTCACCCTTGGGAGGGTAGAGTGGCCTTGGGGTGGAGGGTTGTTTGGTAGCCTTAGAGTCAGAGGCTCTCTTTTGAAGAGAGTGATCTCAAGGGATTTTGTGACCCTTGCCGCATAGTTATTGTTTATGCATTTGGGCATCGTAAGGGGAGAAATTATCACTTGTATGCCTTGGGGGTCATAAGGATGTTGGGACAAGTTTGGAACTTGTGATGTGTTCTTGGTTTCCTTGTGATGGCTTTGTGTTCTACTATTTTGTAGTTTCTCCTCAAGGTACTTAGTCCACCTTCACCCATGTAAAAATCACATTATGTGATGATGTTAAGCCTTGGGATGGGAATGTGTTTGTTGTGAGTTTGTCATGCTTGTTTGTGTATTGTTTGAGTGTAACCCGTCTAGGTCTTGGTTCTCCAAGCTTGAGGGTGGCCTCTAGTAAGCCTAGGTTGGGAGGTAAGCCTCCATGGTCACAACCTTAAGACTTTGTATTGTAGGTTTGTTTGGAAAGGAAGGAAAGAAAAGCTAGGAGTTGCTACTATCATCATTTGTTAATATTGCTATTGTAAAATGTATTTATTTTTGAAACCCTCATTTAATAGAATGAGAGGCTAAGTTGGGTATACACCCTTTTGTAAAAGTTACTATGTTGAAAATAAAAGTATTCTTTATACCATGATTTATTTAAAATGAAATGCATTCTTTTATTAAGTTTGTTATTGCAAGAAAGGAATGAAAGTAAAAATCAAATAAATTTTCTATAGTTTTGAGTTAAAATCTATTTGCATTTATTTCTTAAAAATAAAAGACATTTCTATCTCTTTATGCATATTGTAAAATGATGGAAATGAATGAATACTAAAGCATGAATGTTAGTGAAAGAAAATTAAAACCCTTACTTCTATTTATTTATTTCCAAATGCAAAATATGGGTAAATGGATTTTGGAATGAACAATAATATTTCATTCTAGCATGAATATAAAGTTTTAAATGATTTTTGGGCATTATAGTTGTTGCTGCAATTTATATATTTCTGCAGTTATTTCTTTATAACAAAAATGCAGAAAATAAAGGTAGATAAATTAATTTATTTCAAAGGTTAACTATATGGTATTAGAAACAAAAAGAAATACATTTATTTCAATAGGTTATAAGTTTCTTTAAATGATTTAAAGAAAATACATATATGTTTTAGACTTGAGGAAATATTGCATATTCATTTTTTTAAAAAAAATATAGATTTTTTATATACCTTATATTAGTAGAAAAATCTAATATATTTATTTCTAAAAGGTATTACTTTAAATCTAATAAAAAGGGAAAAGTATATTTTTTTATGGTTGTTGGTTTTATTTGATTGTTATTTTATTAATTTCCTCCATGATTAAAAAAACAATATTCTATAACCCTAGATATCTTTCTGAGAGTATTCTATTTATTTATATATATTTATATATATATATATGTACATTATAAATGTACATGTATATATATATATGTATATATATATATATATGTATATATATATATATATATATATAACATTTTATTAAAACTTAAAAAAAAAAAAAAAAAAAGAGCCTACGGCTCCCTGCTGGAAGACCCACAGGGCGACCGACTCGTGCTATGGGCTGCAACCCATAGGGGGGCCAACTTCGGCCGTTCCCTATGGGAGACAACCCACACTAGCGGTCGCAACCGCACTATGGGCTGCAACCCACAATGGGGACCGCTTTGGTCATTCCCTATGGGTGGCGACCGCACCCGCACTGTGGGCCGCAACTCATAGGGGGCGGCTTCGGCCATTCCCTATGGGCGACAGCCCACAATAGTGGCAACAGCCACATTATGGGTCATGACACATAGGCACGGTTGTGGCTGACCCTGTCGGGAGCCCCAACAAAAACACTGATGCCTGTGAATAACACCCTCCGCCATTGTTTCACCCACCCTGCATAACACATAAAACCCTAACCCGGTTCAGGTTAGGGTAGATAAGAAGGTTAAAAAAAATTAGAATGATGGGTTAACTTTATAACTTTTTAATTAGGTTTTCATATGTTTATTTTAATGTTTAGTAAATGAAAAAGGGGGGGAAACCCTATTCAAGATTTGAATAGGGTATCCCCATATATATTTGGAAAACTATATGATTATATTTTTACTTAATCGTTAATTTTAAGCCAATTAATTTTAATACTTCTTATATATGTATTTATATATAGTTAAGTGTATATATATATATGTAGAAGAATGTGTATGTGTAGATTTAGTTTGAGTACTCTATTATATATATATATATATATATATATATATATATATATATAATAAATGCTATGTATAAAAATATAGGTATATATGTATATGTATAAGATGTTTAAATAGATCTGGAATGGAAATTGCTTCTGGAAATTAGACCAAAGGAAACATCTTTAATTTAAACTCCGATGAGACGACTTAATTGATTGGACATATTGATTAATAATGGTTATGGCATAAAAGGATGTGTCATGTAAATTTTGATTGCATAGTGAAGATCACTTAAACATAGGTTGTTAGAGATTTTCCCAATATTGTAAACCTCATAATCCGGTATAGAAAATATTAAGACATGGGAATTAGTTTAGATAGGATGAAAATTGGATAATAGTAATGGAAGAAGAATTAAGATCATTTATTGAAGCAAGGCTGAAAATTGGATAAAAGCAATGGAAGAAGGATTAAATCAGATAGAAAAGATTAAGACATGGGAATTAGTTCGTAGACCCAAAGACAAAAATATTATTGGAACTAAATGGGATTTCAGGAATAAATTAAATAAGGAAGGTCTAGTTGTGAGGAACAAGGCTAGATTAGTTTACAAAGGATATTCACAGGAAGAAGGATTTGATTATGGAGAGACTTATGGTCCAGTTGCAACAATTGAAGCGGTATGACTATTTATGGTCTAATCTACACACAAGAACTACAAAGTATATCAGATGGATGTCAAACGTACATTTCTAAATGGAGACATAGAAGAGGAAGTCTACTTTGAGCAGCCCGATGGATTTTCTTTTTCAGAAGACAAAGACATGGTTTGTAGATTGAAGAAATCTTTATATGGACTAAAACAAGCCCCTAGAGCATGGTATGCTAGATTAGACAGATATCTTTTAAAGATTGGTCTTAGAAAAGGTAATGTTGTTAGTAACTTATATTAAAAAATTGAGCAGGATGACATATTGATTATTGAAGTCTTTGTAGATGATATCATTTTTGGAGGTGAATAAATTCTATGCATGAAATTTGCTAATGATGTGAAGAATGAATTTAAAATGTCTATGATTGGTGAGATGAAATTTTTCTTTTCTTTTTAGATTACTCAGACTGATAAAGGTATTTTTATTTGTCAAACTAAGTATGTGAAGGAGTTACTTAAGAAATTTGGACCTAAGAATTCTAAACCTGTCGGTACTCCTATGATAAGCAGTTGCGAATTGTCAAAGGATGATGAATCTCCGAGAGTAAATCCAAGCAGATACAAATCGATGATTGGTGGATTGTTGTACCTAACTCAAACTAGGCATGATATAATGAACATTGTTTGTATTGCTTCTAGATTTCACTCATATCCTAGAGAAAATCATGATGTTTCTGTTAAGAGGATATTCAAATTTTTGGTATGTAAAACAGAGTTTGGGCTATAGTATCCAAATGATTACTTCATATTATGTGCCTATATAAATTTTGATTGGGCAAGAGATATGGATGATCAAAAGAGAACTAGTGGTGGTGTATTCTTTCTTGGAAATAAGTTGGTTTCATGGCTTAGCAAGAAACAATCATGCACTTCATTGTCTAATACCGAAACAAAGTATCTAGCTGCTGCTACCAACTGTACTAAGATTTTATGGATGAAACAAATTGTAAAATATATAAGGATAATTTATGATGAGACTACTATTATTCACTATGATAATACTATTGCTATTGATATGTCAAAGAATCTAGTATTTCAATCCAAATCAAAACACATTTCTATAAGGTACAATTTCTTGAAGGAAAAGGTTGAAGTAAAGGAAGATAGATTGATTTATGTGCCTACTAAGGAACAGATTGCAGATATTCTAACTAAACCATTGCCTAAAGATACTTTTGAATATCGCAGAGACTAGGTGGGGGTAAACACCCCTCTAGAAGAGACTTCGTGATGTAGGGATGCATCAATCCATTATCCTTATCAGACATATCCTTCTGATCGAGGTTGATGAGATGTTGCTACTACTCAAGGGGAGTAGTCAACTATTTGGTTTAGTATTTTGGTTTGATATTTGTCCTTTGTTATTGATGTCAAAGGGAGAGAAGGTGTTTATGTAAACAACTATCAATATTTTGGGAGAAGGTGTTTATCTAAGGGGGAGAAATATATTTCAAATCAATCTTTTGGGATATTTTTGGTATTCCTTGGCACTCGGACGTTTATCACATTCAGTGTTTCCATCAATGCCAAAAGGGGAGATTATTTGGAATATGTTGGACTTGGTTAAGTGTCGTCATTGATGTCAACACTATATCCTAGTTGGACCTATCCCAGTTAGTCTTGGTGATCATCTTAGTTTTAATTTTGATCCGGTATGATCAGAATCTCTAGATTCAGTTTTGGATGTTTATTCTAGATGGTTATATGCTTTCCATATTCTATTGGTTCATAATTTTGTTCTCTCGTTGCTAATTCTTTTGTTCCCGATTGATATTTCTTGGTAACAGTTAGCTTTACCAGTAAGCGATATTTGATGATTTGGTTAGATGATTTTGATTTGAGTTATGGGAAAGGTCTCTATTGTGATAAAGATACTTGTTGATTATGTCCTAATTGTTTGGTAGTGTTGCAATGGTTGATGTGTTGTTATAATGGTCTTATTTAGATCTGGTTAGACTTTATGTTATTTCGCTAAGGGTTTGTACCTATTGTTGGATTTTGGTCTTAGCCAAAATTCAGGCGGATGTAATTGTTTAGGAACTTGAATTAGCTCCATGATATGTAATGTAAATCATAATATTGGTCTGGTGGTATCGTGTGATGTAATTTTTATTATTATGGGTTTATGGGTTTAGGGTCTAGCTGACCTTGTCAATAAAGTGGATGATCTGTATTTATAGGTGACTTATTCATGTAATCTTGGAATGGTTTTTTGGATCGGTGGTTATATCTACATTATCAGAGAAAGGATTATGTTTAAATAGTGTCATATCATTTTTGGTGAAGGATTTGTATTGGAGGGTAGACATATGTGCTTAACTAGAACTGTATCAAATATTAGTAGATTCTACTTTCATAGTTTATTATTTCCAAATTATAGTCCAATGCTTTGTAAGTTAGTGAGACTTTTCTTGTGATGAGCAATGTGCTCTAGGCAGTTGGCCTGGTTGCAAGGTCAATCCACATTGTAATTATTTCACATTCTCCTGCAAAAGTATAATCTGATTCTGGGTAGGGTTTCCCACCATAGTTTATCCCCTTACAAATTTTTCCACATCAAAATATTAGTGCCATGTGTGTTGTTCTCTCATGGTTTATCTTTCATTATGTTGTGCTTTGATATAAAGTTTAAAATTGAATTAGTTGTTGTACTTGTGAGAAAACTGTTTCACCCCTGCCACTCTTAGTTTTCTCCCGATATCAGAGCATTCCAACATACCTGACTTACACCTTGCATATTTAAATCCATTAACAAAATTCAGGCAAATGCATGTTGATCATGCCAAAATTCAAAAAATTAAAACAAAAGGAGAGATATCTCCAAAGGCTCAGACAGAACTAGCATCCGTCTCCTTAAGCACTACTACCTCAGGTTCGATGTCATCCTCCTCCTATAGATTCTGCTCACTTTCTTTAGCTTTCTAACAAATAATTGCTTTCAACACCACAGGGCAGTACATCCCACACTCCACGTGGACGTCTGAGTAAGCCATTTCCTTCAAGAGACAATCATCATTCAGAATCTATTATTCACCTATATGTACCATTACGCATCCAAGATCCCTTGATCAAGATCTTGAACCACCACAAATTAATTAACCTCAACTCCTACTCCCAATGACATGTAGCAATTTTGTGGCAATGGGGTATGCAAATTGGCATCGATATTATCCAGGACAACATCAATCTCACAGAGGAAATAGTTCTTGAAGATCATTTGAGCTATTTTCTTTACTCATTACTTACTCACCCCCATATATACCAGCATGATGATGAACATGGCCAGGATATCAGAGTTTACCTAGTACCTGTGTTAAGCTCTGATAAAATCCCCATCGAAAATTCTTTTTATAATATGAAGTATTAGTGGGTGCTTCATGGCCATGACTACTAGGAGATGTTTATTATAAATTTTCCCCAAGAAGGCCATCTATCAGTTGGTGGACTCCAGCATTACAGGCATATCCATCCCTAGAAACCCTAGCACCCTATGCCCAATCACACCGCTATAGCTCAAATTCACTAGGCAGTATTCAATAAATAAGAATGGGGTGCTATAAATAGATGAAGTTTACATTATAATGATCACCAAGATGACATAAGATTTCCTAACCCTTACTGATTTTTAATGAATCCTCATGTTCACCAACTTATATGCCATCCCACATTATTTTGAATATCAAATCCAAGCTTTCCTGTAAAGTATGGAAAACAATTATCTTATTGATCAAGAAGGATGTGGGTGATGTGTCATGTGGGAATAGCAAGCATAGTTGATGTATGATGTTTTCATGGTACTATATAATCATGCAGTGACAGACTATGTCACCGCTTTAGCTAGACTGGGCACTATCACATTCCCTTCCTGGTAGATATGACTTATACGAAATTCCTCCAAATCATTCAAAATCTTTTGATTGGTTGGAGCCATTGGTTGAGGATCCAACATGGAGTTTCATTTTTCCTAATTGTATTTACCACATTTAGGGAGTCACCTTCCAAATAGATTTTTCGGGCCCCACTACAAATCCAAACCTTTAGGCCATCTAATGTAGCATGAAACTCTACTAAATTGTTTGTAGAATAACCAATGTGTTCTGAAACTTCCATTAGGGAATTTCTGAATTCATCACGGATAACACACCCAATGCCATTAGGGCCTGGGTTACCCAAAGAAGCCTTCTCGAAATTAATCTTGACCAAACTAGGATCAGGTGTATCCCATTGATCCAGGGGTCTGGATAAAAGTGGGGGGTTGGAGGAACTATTCCCAAACAAAGGTAGAACAAAAAGACTTGGGAGGGTGAGTTTTAGTCTACAATCCTAACCTTTGTATACATTTTTCTTTAATGTCTTCCCTTTTGTGGATTCATTGATTAGAGAAATCAAAGAGGTTTCTATCTTCTAACATAGGGCCTCTGAAGCCATGAGCTTGTCCTGAAAAATGTGCCTGTTGCGCTCCTTCCATAATTCTCAAATCAAAAGGGATGGGATAATTACCCATATATCCCCAAATACAGCCTTCGAGGGTTTTTGTGGCCATATTTTAAGCCAAACGTCAATCCCAACTTGGAATGGGCAATAAAGGTTTAATTTTTGCATGAAATTACACCAACACTTTAATCTATTGTACTATTACTAATTATACATTAGTAAAAATAGATGTCTAGGAAGCCTTTTATATTTTTTTTTTTCATATTTTATAATACTATTTTTATTTTCAATTTTTGTTTGTTTATAGAAACCTGTATAATTTATTGCTATATTTTCATTATTTTTAATACCTTTAAATTTTTGGGATATCTCCTCCTTACTTATATTTAGATTATTTTAGTTATTATTATAGTTTTATTATTTTTCTTTCCTTTTTTTGTGTTAATCTTTTCTTTCTAATTCTTTTACGTTTGAATTATTATCTTACTATATATAAATATTGCATTAAACTTATATATATGTATATGTATTTATATATGTCTATGAACAGTGATTAGTTTTTAAAAAGTCATTTTCCTCCCCTCCTGTTGATGCTCTTGTGACTCTTTCAGGTCCTTCCCTTGCTCTGTTTGCCACTAGGATTGGGTGGTCTCTACTTGGTGGGGCTCTGGCTGGGTCCTCGAACTTTTCGAGCCTACCTTCTATCGGTGCCTTCGACCTTCATGGCTCTTCTCTCCCTCGTCCCTGTGTAGCATTTGGTTGCTGATGGAGGCTCTCTTCCGTCTTCACCCATGCCCTCTGCGCAGGGGTTTTGTGTTGGGACCCCACGACTAGTGTCTCTGACCCAATTTTGGATTTGGAGGCCCTTGCTACTATTGTTGGTGATTCTTGGAGTGAATATGCTCTTCCCATGCCCTTTACTAGAAAGCGTAGCTTTTCTCAAGTGGCTAAATATGCTACCTAGTTCTCTAAGGGGGTTTGTCCTCTTCCTTATGCCAAGACCTCTCCTATTGTGGTTTGTGGCCTTGAGGTTCTGGAGAGTGTTAACCTCTATCAACGCATCACTTTGGTTTGCAGATTTACTAGGTTTTGGCCTTCCATCCCAAACCTTCATCGTTGGATAAGTGGTTCTTTAAGCCCATTGTTTCTTATGGCATTGAGCTTTTCCCTTGCGCTAAGGGGGTTTTTGTTGCCTGCTTTACCACTACTCATGATCGTGATTTTATTTTGGGTAAGCTATGGACTTAGGGGGATCACTCCCTCTCTATTAAGCCCTGGGCTCCTTCCTTCAACCCCCTTATGAAATCTCTCTATATTTATTCGGTTTGGGTCCACCTCCCCAATCTCCCCCTCCATTTTTCGAAACCTTCTTGTTTTGAGGCCATCGGTAACTCCATTAGCAACTTCTTGAAGGTTGATGATGCCACATTCTCCATGGGTCATTCTACCTTTGCTCACCTATTAATTGATGTTGACATATCTCTAGCCCTCCCTAGGGATGTGGTTCTTATGGTTTGGGATAGGCCTTGGACTCAACCACTGGATTATGAAGGCCTCCCTTTTCGCTGTCGAAGGTGCCTCTTAATGGGTCACCTTACTTGTGACTATTCTCTCTCATCGCAAAGGTGTTGCTACTTGGTGGAAGGATCCTACGGAAGACCACTTGACGATTAATGCTTTAGATTCTGTTTTGGTTGATTCATCTCAAGATGAGGTGCCCCTTACTATTGATGAAGCCCTGGTTGATGTTACTATTGTGGTGGACCCTTCCACCTCCTTGGTTCCTGCACCCATTGCTCCTGCTCCTCACCTTCACTCTACTCCTGGTGATTGTTCTCTTTCTGCTGCTCAGCTACAATAGTAGCATGGCAGTGACTCTGTAGGAGTCTTCCCCGCTTGATTCTTCTTTGAAAGTTCCTAATGATAGTGTTGCCTAGATGGTTGTTTGTCATAGGAAAAAAGGAAAATCTAACCCCCTTTCCCAAGCCCCCCCTTGTGTTTACATTTCAACCTTAATTTCGCTCATCTAAAAATTGTAAAATTTGTCATGTTTTTGGGGTTAGCTTTGAAATCTTTGTAATACATATCTCTAAAAATTTCAAAAAAAGTTGGTCAGACCATGTGCATTCCCGCCATGTTCCTTGGCTTTTTTCCTGAAATTTCAGGACACAGTTATGAATGTATTTAATAGCCTAAATCCAGAAGATTTACTAATTTTATCAATTTTTTATCCCTCTAGAATCAGAAATAGCTCCAATATTCAACATTTCAAACTTCAAGAAATTTTTTAAAACTAAGAGGTTAAATATAGCTTGCTCGGATTGTAAACACTCTGATTTTAAAATTAAGTGGTATTCCCTTGGCCATAATTTTAAAATTCCAATTTCCTTTCATTTTTGGAAATTGTGTCATCCTCTTTCTCCAACCAAGTTCAAATTGTGTAATCAATATTTTCTTAAATTTAGTATTACTCAATTTTGTAATCTTTGTTCCTATACTTCAAAATTCAAAATTCAAAATTCAAAATTCAAAATTCCCTCTAGTGCATGAGATTACCACTACTAGTCCTACCTATACTATCCCCATTAGACGAAGCATTAGAATTAAGGTGTCCAAAGGTTTAATTACTAAGGAGATGGAGCCTAATTTGGGTGACGTCTTTAATGAGGATTGTGCTAATTATTCCCATCCTAATCATGTGCCTATTCTCGCAATTGATGACTCCCATAATGAAGAAGACGATTTAACTAGAGTCTCTATAGATCAAGTTTCCACAATGGATAATCAAATTGATAACTTTCAACAATGGATATCCCAAGAATACCCTAATAGTTAAGCTCTTCCATTATTTGAAGGAATTAAGTGCATGATTCAAAGTGATAAGAATGTAATTGATATATTGCATGGCATTGCACATATTGTTGATTCTAATTTCATGACTATCAAGAGTTGTGTTGAAACCCTAGGTTACTCACAACATTCAACACAAGTCAATCTTTCAATTCCTTTGACTACTCTTATGACAAGTATTCCTACTTTTACCTCCAACATCATGGCTACTTCAACTCAAAATGTCACCCCTACAACAATTAGTCATGGGGGAAATCCCTCTTCTTCATTTAGTCCTCCATCCTTACCAATGTCTTTCATAAGTATTCATGTTATACCTCAACCAATCAATATGACACAAGGGGGCCATTCCTTCAACAACTTTTTTCCTCCTTTAACTGTCACTTTTCCTACCCAATCATCATCTATGCCTACTTATCATAATGTCCTACCACTTTATTGTCAATTCATTCATTCTTTCAATAACATCACACCACCTTCTCAATACACTATGCCTAACATCAATTCTTCTACCGAAGTGATAATTAACAATCTTGTTCAGACTATGCCTTCCTTACAACAACAAATTTCTTCTATGAGTCAATCCAAGTTTGGTGTGACCACCTTTTATGTTGCGAGCCCTCTTTCTCTTGATATTGTTAAAGTTGTTCCACCTAAACATGTTGAGATACCTCAACTAGAACTCTATAATGGAAAAGGTGATCCTCTTACACATGTTAAAACATTTCAAACCTTGTGTACCGATTTTTCTTATGATCAAATATTACTTGCAAAATTGTTTACAAGAATACTAAGAAATAAGGCTTTACAATGGTATTGCTATTTTCCTTATTACTCTATCACTTCCTTTCAGCAATTGGCAAAGGCTTTCATCGAACAATTTCAAAAAACCATTGGTCCTAAAATCGCTTTGATGTATTGTAAACAACGTGTTAACTAAAAAGTGACCGATTTCATTGGTAGATATAAGAATTTATTTTCTCAAATTTATTTTCATGTACCTAATAATTATATTCAACGAATTTTTATTTCTAATTTACAAATAGATATCAGGGAAAAGCTTCTTTTATTTGAGTTCACTTAATTTCTACAATTGTGTGCAACACTCCACAATTATCAACTTGATGTGAGTCAAATGGAGCAATCCACTCCTATGGCTCTAAGTGATAAGGGGGAGAGTGTTCAACAACCTTTTGTGAAGTTAAAACAAACAAAAAGCTTCATCAAGTTTAATGATACAATCAACAACAATAATGTGAATGTTACAACAGGTGTGCCTTCTATTTCTAAATTTTTACAAAGAGAAAGACAATTTACTTCTTTGAATGAGTATTTACATAGTATTATGTCTGAGTTGTTGCAAAGAAATTTTATCAAAATTCCTCCTATAAAACCAGTTGATCCTTCTAAACTTGCATCCCCCTATTTTAATAACAATTCATTCTGGCAATTTCATTGTCAGCCTGGTCATGATATTGAGAAATGTTTCGCATTAAAAAATAAGATTCAATATTTGATTGATAATAATACTATATATGTGGTAGGTGTGAATGATAAAGGGAATAAATCAGTAGCTCCTCCTAATCAAAATCTTAATATTTTCATTGATCCTTTACCTTCTCATACCCTCTAACATTATTGAGATTGTGCCTAATTCTTTCTATTCTAAGGAATTCACCTCTATCATTCCGAACTTTTTAAATATTGTATAAAAATAGGATACACCTAAAGATCCTTGTATTACATTTGACCCTAGTGATACCATTATATCACCTGATGGCCCTTTATACATAGTTGTGAAGGTTAAGGATATACCTTTCTGTGGTGCCCTTATTGATCCCTCTTTCATGGTTAATGTCATCAGTGAGTAGTATATTTTCACGTTACAATTGCATAAACCAATATATGATGCCTCTAATGTGGTTGTGAAGTTATTTTATGGCTTCTCTTGTCCTACCATTGGCTCTATCACCCTTCCTATTGAAGCTCATACTAAATTCATGGATGTTGACTTTGTTATCATACCCTCTTCCGAGCACTTCCAAGTGAAGTTGGGCTACCCTTGGCTATCTTCCATGAAGGCTATTGCTTCTCCAATCCATAAGTTTCTGAAATTTCCTCACAATGGAGAAATCATAACCCTCAACCACAGCTTATTTCATCCATCCAATAGAAGCCCCGATGTTACTATTCATTTATTTTGGCCTAAACAATTTCAATCTCTTCCATCAAGGAGCGATGCTCTTTCTCAATCTTATCAAAAATGGAAGATATATATGATCTTATCCTTAAGGGAACCTAGATCCTCAACACTTGACATTCCTATTATTTTTCAAGATGAGGTTCTTCCCCTCATGGATAGAACTAATCTCCCTCCTAAGGAAGATTGTCAACCTATTGCTATGGATGTGACTATATCTTCTCCTAAGAAGAACAACAATATTCTTCCTAAGATTAGACCTATACCTCCTTCTCATGATGGACTTGGTCTTCTTCATACACCTAACTTTCCTCCTTTCTATGATTCAGTTCCACCTCCTTCCTCTTATGTAGAGAAGAGGGCTGCTTCTCCTCTTGTTCAACCTAAAAGACCTCAACCTAAACCTTCAAATATCAACGAGAGAACATTTGAGGCCCTACCTCGACCCATCCTAGCATTTCAATGATTTTCATTTTGGAACTATTATGCATGCTTCATTTCTATGAATTATGGATACAAAATTTTATATGATCCCAACATTGGATAACAATGATATATTGATGCTTCATTTCTATGCATTATGGATATAAAATTTTATATGATTCTAGGATAGGATAACATTGAGATGGCGTATGTCATTTATTTGATTTGTAGGACTTTATTATGATGTTGGAAATATAATGCATATCTTATAAGTGGATGAAATTTATGAGGATTATGATAATTCCTTATGTGGATTGATTTGGATATATGGTAAATTGATTTGTATGATGGCAAAAAGTATGCAGAGTGATTGATTTGTATTCATATTTATATGTTTAATATTATATGAGGTTATTTGGGAATTACTAATGCCTAAATTTAAATTAAATTTTATAGCTACATAGATCAATAAGAAGAATAAAGAAAATGATACTTTCATGATTATTAAAAAAAAATTAAATTCAAGACTATAAGATTTTTGTTTAGAAATTTTAATTCTGTTTCTATAACTTTAAGTTCTCCAAGCCAAAGGAAAAAAACAACAAATCAATTCCGATCACAGACTGATCTTAATGTCACATGACTACACCTGCAACCTAAACATTCATATCATATTCCCATCACATTCTAAACATTCATATTTCACAGTCGAGTTGAACTAATTAGGCATGACAACACCTATCCCCAACACAAAAAACAGAACGATTCAGAAGATTGTTCAAGAACTGAGACCAAAAATGGAAAAAGGAGGAAGAAATGCATAATTAAGCTGCCTTTGCACTTGAAGATGATTCAAATTTTAGTCGCCTCTTTCAACCTATTTTTAACATTATGGGGCAAGTATTGCCTTGCAACCACTTCAGAAGATTGGTGTAGTAAATGTAGAGGAGGTTTCTGCAATGACATTTTCTAAATCCTTAAACGTTTTCTCCAAGCATATTAAATACATTAGGAACACCAAGGTTTACCTCTGTCATTTCAATTTCTTTTGGTGCTAAATGTCTTAGCTAAGCTACCATCACCCGCGGATTTGTCCCGTATATACTCTCTATTTTTTATGTTGAATCCGCTTCATTCCTTCTCATTCAACTCTAATCATCAGAATCATATGCATCGGTGCAATGAATGTCAGATTTATCCTCTCTATATTTCATGTTGAATCCACTGCATTCCTTGTGGTTCAACTTTGATTCATCAGATCTATGGACCACAATCTACAGATAGTTTTCTCACTACTCCAGTTGAGCCATCTGGCTGGTTTTCTTAACCTTCCTAGCATATCAAGTCATACAAATTTAAGTCTCACTACTGTCAATCCATTTGTCTTAAATTAATCTTCCACTCAGCCAAGAAATGCGATACACTTGATACACCTCTTCTCGAAGTAACTAGTTTTCTGTGAAACAAAATAATATAAATTACAATATTGTCTACAAATGTTGAGAATGAGTCAATTGGACTAAAAATACAAACTACAATAGCATGAGGGCATGAAAATGACCTGCAACATTATAAGAAAATAGAGGTTTCAAGCTAAAAGCGAGTGGGTCAAAAAGAAAAGACTTAAACTAAGATAAGCCCAACTAAGATAAACTCTAAATGTAAAATAAATAGTGTCTTAATTCAAAACTCAGTGGAACCTGGTAAATCCCAAAGCTCACATTTGTAAATAGCCACCTCAGGAATCAAGGAAAAACTGTAATTTACAAATGAAGAAGAGCTCGTATTTCACTATTTGAAGAGAAAAATGAGCTCGTATGCCATAGTTGTTTCTCTTCAAATAGTGAAATCGGAGCTCTTCTTCATTTCTAAATATGGCGGCTATTTACAAATGTCAGGTTTGGGATTTACCAAGTTCTACTGAGTTTTGAATTAGGACATTATTTATTTTACATTTAGGGTTTATGTTAGTTGGGTTTATTTCTAGTTTAAGTGTTTCGTTTCTTACCTTCTCGCTTT
Source organism: Cryptomeria japonica (assembly GCF_030272615.1). Classification (NCBI taxonomy): domain Eukaryota; kingdom Viridiplantae; phylum Streptophyta; class Pinopsida; order Cupressales; family Cupressaceae; genus Cryptomeria; species Cryptomeria japonica. The sequence goes on along the minus strand of NW_026728897.1, from coordinate 318,710 downwards.
TACCTTGTACCCTCGTATTTTCTTAAAATGTTGCAGGTCATTTTCATTCCCTCATGCTATTGTAGTTGTAGTTTTCAATCGAATTGAACAATTCTCAACATTTGTAGACATTAATGTAATTTCTCTTATTCTTTTTCAAAAAAAATCTAGTTAACTTCTAGAAGGGGTGTATCGAACTCCTTGGCTGTGTGGATTAAAATTAATTTCAGACAAATGGATTGACAGCTGATGTATTTCAAATATCCACTATATGATACGTATATCCCATGAAATGACTTCTGAATTTGTATGACTTGCCATGCTAGGAAGGCTAAGAAAAGACCACAGATGGCTCAATTGGATTAGTGAGAAAACTATCACTAGATCTAACCACTAAATGAATCATATATATTTTCTTTTGCTCAGCTCTAATGATTAGGATGAGATCCTTTTGACAATTTCCTCCACGTGAGATCCTTTTGACAATTTCCTCCATGAAATAACTGTAGTACCCTCATATTCAATTTGACGGTGAAACTCTGTCGAGGTAAGTTATTAGTGTTATTTAGCTAGGTCCTACCCAACTACACGTCCCTCATGTTTTCCAGTTTTCCAGTTTACTAAATTAAGTAATATATATATAGAGTGAGGCAGGCTGTTTTCTAGGTATATTTGATATGTGGAAGCAGCACAATTATTACTGTGCACCAACATTCTTTATATAGAGAGAAAGAGATATAGAGTTCAAGGTCATAAATAATCCATCTACATTGATCTGGGAAGAGCTGCCAAATAATCAATCTACATTGAGCTGGGAAGAGCTGCCAACTAAGATCTGGCATGATAAGCCTAATGACTTACCTCGACAGGCTATGAGCTGCAAAATGAGAATGTTCTCTCCGCTCCCGATTCTTCCTGGAAATGTTTAATTGAATTCTATTACTCATCTCTAGAGAAATCTTTTTATCAGAGCATTTGAGGGCTCCAAAATTAATTTATGTACCTGTTTTATGTGCATTTTAGCAAATTATCTACAATATCTCACAATGCGATTCACTTTGTGATATTGAAATTTAAATAATTTAGAAAATAAAATTTCTAAAACATTATTTTATCCGATTTTTTTTTAAAAGATTGATTATCATAGTCTGGGTCTAGCATGCACACGTAACAGTAAACATTTTCTATTTAAAGCATGAATTATATGTTTTTCATTCAACAGGTTTCTCAATGATCTGAGATTTAACAAATCAAAAAGATGAGAGTTAACATCCAGATTATTTATACAAACCCTAATATCATATTTAAAAATATACTTTTAACTGCCACACATGGATAATTTGAATCATTTTCACTTTATAGATAATGAGATTATATTAGTAATTCATTTATGTAAACAATAGAAAAAAATATATCAGTAACATAATCACATATTTCTAGTTTGTTCTTGTCTTTTTTATGTTGATTTCAAATAATTGCATTTTTAAAGCAATAGAAAACAAGTTTGTTCATGTTCCTTCTTATGATACAAACAATTTTGTAAAATTTAAAAGAAAGGAAAGAGATACACTTATCAAACATCTTATATTGCTTCTCAGTAATTCAATGTTTGATTTACGACTAAGAAAGTTGAAAATAAAAGCAAGAGAGACACTTATCAAACATTTTATATTGCTTCTCCTTTATTCAATCTCTGATCTACTACTGAAAATGTTGAAAAGAACGGAAAAAGAATCTTTGATAACAATCTCTTTGCACTGAAGATTGGGAAAATTCTCTTTGTAGTAATGAAAACTTGATAGCAATATGCAAAAACTGTTATCCATTTTTAAGTCAAATTGGGGTGCATGGCTGCTCGTTTAGCATCACTACAATATTTTAATAAACATCTTCTATCAAGATGTAAAGAAAATATTTCTAATATTCTCGTAGAATTGGTGCAAAGTCCAATATTCTTTTATGCTTATTGCATATGAGAGAACATAAGTTAGTTAATACAAATGTTTTTTTCAAACCTAAACACTAAATTAGACAAAAATGCAGAAAAAAAATAAAAAATAAAAAAATATCATGGTAATATTAAAAACTTGAATTTAAATGAATCCAAAATTGAAAGGTTTATTCACTCACCTACATACTTTCTTCAATCCATAGAAATATTTTCATTGTTATAGCCATGCAACATTAAATATGTGAACACACTTTTGGTTCAGACTTGCAAACTTGCACCTCCTAGGATATTCAAACAAGTGAAGGTCATGAGATAGATGATAGATTGGAAAAAATTTATGCCACGTTCTTATTAGATGGTTATGCTAAAGAGATAAGAGTTGATCAAATTATTACATAGAGTAGTTAATATTTTCAAGGTCTTTTTAGAATAATTTTCCACCAATCCTGTGTGTGACAAAGAAGTGATCCAATAGTTAAAAATGGTAGGTAAGGTCATCCAATAGTTACATAGGATACTTAAGATTTCAAAGGAGTTGTTTCTATAATTTTCCAATAAACTTATGGCCCATGGGAAATAAGTGTTGACTAGTTAAGTTAGGTAGTTGGGAAATAATTTTTAATGGTAAATGGGTAATTAAGATTCTAAGGAGTTGTTTCTATAGTTTTCCACTAAACTTATGCCCCATGGGAAATAAGTAACAAAATGGTTATGTTGGGTAGGTAAGGAAATATTCTTTATTTTTTATTGTTTTAAGAGGATAATGATGGAATTTGTTTTCCTAAAAGGGGATTTCTATGATTCTACAGTAAACATATGCCCTTGGAAAATAAATAATCCAATTGTTATGTAGGGTAGGTAAGAAACATAATATTCATTTTTTTTAAGAAAAATATGTAATTTATATTTCCAAAGTGATGTTTCTATAACATTTTTTATAAGCTCGTGTTACTATAAATAAATAAATGAATGACAATGTAGAATGACTAAGAGAAAAATTTATTTATTTTCACATGTAGGGGTGTCCCCACAACTTAGCCTATCCTAAGCCTCACTTAGGGAAATAATAATCCTATGAACATTGATGACAATAGATCATGAGCCAATATAATTTTATTTCTAATTTTGTTTTAAGGATTAATGATGAATCATGATCAAAGTAAATAAAATAAAATAACATTTAGCTATGATATTAGACTTGAATTATTTATAATAAAATGAAATAAGTAAATTAATAGTTTAGTATGTGAAAACTATGATGAAAATAGTTAAACATGGAAAATGGCTATTTAAATTAGAAAATAGAAACATAAATTTTATTCCATTTTCCTTGTTTCAAAAAATGGGATGGATAAAGAAGGAAACTCTCTATATTGTTAGTCTTTGTTGTATTTTGAGAGACATTAAACTGTCTTTCACATTCAATCATAGGACATGGAAATATTCATGGGTGAAAGACAGAAACAGGATCAGGAAGTGCTTTTCAATTTTTTTCATTGATATATCTAATAGTAAACATAATACAAGAAGAACAAAAGGAGAAAGTATGAGCCAAGGGGAATTTGTGAATCAAGAGTTGAAAACTTTGGTCAGAACCAAAAATTGGAATCCTAAGAAAGAGGTCAAATATTTTGGAGATTTAAAGAGAGTTGAGAGTTGAATTTGATAAGTGAAACCGCGTGAATCTCAGATAGGTTCAATAGAGAGAAGTGTCTCAGTGAAAGAGAGATAGGTTCAAAAGAGAGAAGTGTCTCAATGAAAGATAGATAGGTTCAATAGAGAGAAGTATATCCCAGGATAGTGCCATAGAGGATTTGTTAGGTCAATTATGAGGAGAATCCCTTCCATTACTTTCAAAATGGGAATAATTGGATGCATATTCACAACTCCAGTAAGGGCCAAAAGAGGTAGACCATTAGAGCGTACCAAAAAAAGCAGAAGGAAAAGAAATTTACTACAACAAATTGTCAAACAATTATAGTTTAGAAAAAAAAAAAATAGGCAAATATCTTTTAGTCTCTTAGAAAAAAAAGAATTCAAAAGTTCATATTCTGTGCCAATCAGGAAAATAAGAAATAGATAAAACGTTCAATAGCAAATGATTTGAAGCAAGATGAAATAAGTAAACTGATTGGATGGGGTGAACGATTGGATGGGGTGAACGCTATATCTTAGTCCACAGGCAATAAAGTCCAAAAGCTTTCAACAATGGACTGTCACAAAGACAATGAATAATAAAGACAATGAAATTTCACAGAAGTGCATAATCAGTATGGATATCATAACACATCGGTATGGATATCATAACACATTGAGAAAATACAGTCACGGAATTTTTGAAATAAAGATAGAAACATCTTCATGGTTTCAAAACTTATGGAGTCTTAGGTCACAAGTTCTAGTGACAATAATAAAAGAGTCAAACAAGGCAGTCTAAATACTGCTTGCAGCCATCCAAATATTTGTAAAAGATAGTGAGGAGATTATCAGCATTACCAAATACACGGAAATAAAGAACATTAGCCCCGTGATGAAGAGCATAGTATTCACAGAGAAATTCATGATAAGCTATCACAAAAGTGTAAATATTCAGATGTCATTTCCTAAAAATGGAGAGTAAAGAGCAGTCCTTCTTGCACCCAAAGGAGTCACAAATTATACTCAGATCAAAGTAAGACCCAAAAGTGACAATAAAAGTTCACTATTGAATTCCCAAAAAAAAAAAAAAATGCTCAATCATTTACAGCCTTGCAGATTAGAGAAGCATAAGGTTATGATTTCTATCCATACTCAAGCGAATAATCTTCTGATAGAATAGAAATTGTTCCATTCAATAAGAGTAGCATATTCAAATATTTTGAATGTATTTTGAAGGAACTCAAACAGTGAAGAATAAAGTAGTGCCTCAAACATGTACAGTGAACAGTCATAATATCATAGACAACAGTCACTCTTAGAATGGCAGCCTTAAAATCACTGAAGGACAGTATAGGCATAAGCATGGATATAAATTTAAAATATAGAATCCTAAGAAATGACAATTAGCAAAAGAGCAGATCCTAGTGCACAATGAACAACAAGCAAAGATATAGTCATAATGTTTTCATGATTTCGTGAAAACCCAGATTCCAGTTATGACGTTTTTTATACGGAAATGAGAAGACTTCAAAACGCAATGACCCTAAAAATCTGGTGAAAACCCAGTTCACGGATTTTCTGAAAATTTTATTAGTCCTGAAAATTTTATTAGTCCGCAAAAAGATAATACTAAATCAAAGGAACAGATAATGAAAGCACAAACCACAAGGTTCAGCCAGCTATCAATATGATAAGCCTCATGGACAGTCAAAGTGAGGTATAAAGATCATCAAGAGATAATCAAGATTTTTACCAGTTGGTGCAGCCATCATGAGAAAGCAAAAGATTAGGTTGCAGTCCTACTTCACAGAGCTAGATTAGTTTACAAAGGATATTCACAGGAAGATGGATTTGATTATGGAGAGACTTATGGTCCAGGTTCAAGAATTGAAGTGGTATGACTATTTATGGTCTAATCTAAACACAAGAACTACAAAGTATATCAGATGGATGTCAAACATACATTTCTAAACAGAGACCTAGAAGAGGAAGTCTACATTGAGCACCCTAATGGATTTTCTTTTTCAGAAGACAAAGACATGGTTTGTAGATTGAAGAAATCTTTATATGGACTAAAACAAGCCCGTAGAGCATGGTATGCTAGAATAGATAGATATCTTTTAAAGATTGGTTTTAGCAAAGGTAATGCTATTAGTAACATAAATTACAAAATTGAGCAGGATGACATATTTCTTATGATATCATTTTTGGAGGTGAATAAATTCTATGCATGAAATTTGCTAATGATATGAAGAATAAATTTAAAATGTCTATGATTGATGAGATGAAATTTTTCTTTTGTTTGCAGATTACTTAGACTGATAAAGGTATTTTCATTTGTTAAACTAAGTATGTGAAGGTGTTACTAAAGAAATTTGGACCTGAGAATTCTAAACCTGTCAATACTCCTATGATAAGCAGTTCGAATTGTCAAAGGATGATGAATCTCCTAAAGTAAATCCAAGCAGATACAAATAAATGATTGGTGGATTGTTGTACCTAACTCAAACTAGACCTGATATAATGAACATTGTTTTTATTACTTCTAGATTTCACTCAGATCCTAGAGAAACTCATGATATTGCTATTAAGAGGATATTCAAATATTTGGTATGTAAAACAGAGTTTGGGCTATGGTATCCGAAGAATGATGACTTCATATTATGTGCCTATAAAGATTTTGATTGGGCAGGAGATGTGGATCAGTGATTACTTTAGTGGCGAATATTCGCCAATGGCAAATTTTTCACATCGGCCCTATCAGAAATGGTGAATATTTTGTACCATATGGGGGTGGCCATGTCACCAGAACATTATCAATTTCCGTCAATGTCACGGCCCGATCGCCATATGTTTTATGCAATTAAATGTTTCTATGTGATGATTTCGCCAATACAATATATGATGTACACACGGTAAATTTAATTATTTCCCCTACACTCTCCGAGGTTTCCTTAATAGATGACCTTAATTCGCCTATAGGCATGTGAAGATTTGTTATCCAGGGGGACCCAATTCGCCCAACATCTTGCCAACGCTTGTCTCCAGTCACCCCAACTTTTGCCAACTATATTGTATTCGCTATTCGCCTATTATTTGGATGACCTATAATCACCTCCAAAATTACGTAAGTCATATTTGGACGACCTATAATTGCCTCAAAAATTACATAATTCATATTTGGATGACCTATAATTGCCTCGAAAATTACATAAGTCATGTTATAATTACACAGGATTCACCAAATATTTGTATACTGGTAAATTCCCGCGGAATTTGCCATATAAGGATTGGTATAAATACATGCAAAGATCAAATCTATCTCAACACAATCTGGTGGGTTCTATGCTCTGAATTATGATCAATAGCGAAGTTTCAGACCAAGGAAAATCATTGTTGTTGACTGTATTGGCGACTGCTAGTTACCTAAAGCCTAAAGGTGAGCGATCATATTTTTGAACTAGTATATTATACATTATAGTCTATTATTGCTTCTTCAGCAAATTGATATTTTTTTGGCAGCCTTTATTTCATTGGAGATGTCAAATAGGAAGAGGGGTAGGAAACTTGAATGTGGGGAAGGCCAGGAGAGGCCAACAAAAAGCAGAACATTGTCTTTGTACTTTGGCATTGGAAAAGATTATGGTACTGGTGAAAATCAAGAAGGTACATCATCACAAGTACAAGTAAAAAATTTGCCACCTGCACCGCATGTTGAAGATGGCGGTGAACTTGATATCTCAGATCAGGATGATCTTGAAGAAGATTATCTGGTAGATACCCAAGTTAGCCAGAATGATATAATTGACTTGGGTGATAATTCCATTGATGATAATGCACGGAAGGGGAAAAGAAAAGCCATATCAAAAAAGGATCGGGAGTGGGATATGTCAGTCAGGAATTTTCAAATTAATTGGGCATTGAAGTATCCATTCATTGAACTAGTGGAGAATCCAATTGAAGGCGAGCGTCCAATAGAATGCAGGTGTAAGATTTGTACTTGGAAAAATAAGAAAGAAATTAGGTTGCAGCTAAAATTTGACACCATAGAAAAGCATATGGGTAAAGTTTATGAAAAACAAATGATAGACGGGGTTGAAAAATCAGTGATAAGATGGAAAACAAAGAATGAATGTAAGCATGTGAGGAATACTGAAGAGTATTATTTTCATGAGAAATTACAGATGAAGCTTGTTGAAGTTAAAGGTTCTATTGAAGTTGTTTTTGGAAAAGCAATGCAAATAGAACAACTGGGAAAAGTTGTTCAGTTAAGCGTTGTTTTTCATATTTTGAGCAGAGGGCGTGCTATGATAGATTTCCCATCAACTAGTGGTTTATTAAACTTTTTGAAAATTCCTAACTATCATAATAGACACTGGTCAGTAAACAGTGGATGGGAATGGGCAAGTTGTCTTGCTGAGGTTGAAATAGAAGATGTACAGGAAAAAATAAGAGAGTCAAACTTCATTGCATTTTCTTTAGACGAAGTTACGACAGTAGACAATACTTCATGGGTATGCATGCATGTTTATACAGTAGAGAATCATACCCGCCAACCTCATCTACTATCTGTTGCTAAAATGAAGGAGAGTGTGATAGCGGAAAATTTATTTCAACTAGTAAAGAGAAGTTTAATTGAATATGGAGGTATGGATGACATGATGGTAGCCAAAAAATTGGTTTGTGTTGGAGCAGATGGAGCTTCAGTAATGCAAGGTCATAGGAACGGTCTTTGTACAAAGATTGAAACTTCATTTGCACTGTACATTACTGCAATTCACTGCATGGCTCACAGAATGAATCTAGCTTTTGGAATTGTGAGCAAGTTTGCTTCGGTTAAAAAAATTGAAATTTTAATCAGAGAGCTCTACTCACACTTTTGTCGAAGTCCCAAGCGATTTATGGAATTTCAACACTTTGCTGATGGATTAACTGATGGGAACAAGCTTCTCAAGGATAATGATACCAGATGGATCTCTTTGGATGGTGCAGCGCATCGAGTGTTTTCAGAATATCCATCCTTGATTGGACTAATTCACACAACTCACGACGAATCAGATCAACTGAAATTTCTTGAACTTCTTGGCACGTTAAGTAATTTAAAGACACTCTTAACTTTAGTAGCTCTTCTACCCATGCGAGAGGAAATGAGGAATATTATGAAGGCTGCCCAAAAAAGAGCTCTGTATATTGCAGAATATGCTACACTGTGTAAGATGACATGCATGACCCTCGACAATCTCTATCGAAATGAACCAACACTATCTGATGAAAAATCTGTTAAGTGGCAGACACTCACAGATTTGAACATTCCTGATAACTTTTTACAAATTGGTGGAGACGGGGAGGTATGTGCCAATGTATGGGGAGTTGAGATACTAATGTACTTCTATTCCATGGTTGACCCCGAGGAATCAGGAAAGTGCCCCAGGAAGAAACTAGCAAGAGTTACAAAGGAAGATTTCGACAAGATTGTTGAGACTATAACTACTTCTGTGAAGAAAATTGCATATGATCTTTCCTCAGAAATTAGAAGCAGATTCCCTCTTGACAACCTACTCAAAGCCATGTCTATTGTGTTTCCTCATTATTGGAGCCTCAATAGTGCATCTGATTTTTGAAGTAAGCTATTGACTTTGATAAAACAATTTTGCATATCCAGAGAATTGAATGGAGTAACTATAAATGGAATATTAGACAAAACTCATCTTCGAGAGAAATCATCTCATTTTGCATACACTATGAAACAACAATATGCCAAAATGGAGAACCCCCATGAAGAGGGATCAGTAACAAGGGTTTGGAAATATATAGCTGAGAACACATCCTTGCATGATTCAATGCTAGAATATGTGAAGCTTGTTGCTTTATGTCTTACCATGATATTAGGTTCGGTGGAAGATGAGAGAGTTTTCAGTGCTTTGGGGTTCCTAAAATCAAAGGTAAAAAACAAACTAGACAAAAATTTGGAAAATTGTTTGAGGCTCTATACATCTAGGTATGATTTTTACACTTTTCCTTACGATAGGGCACTGCAAATCTGGAGGTCCAAATGTGAAAGAAGAGGTTTGGGAAACACTTCAAACCAAAGTGCCAGTGGGACTAGTGGACCTACTGGTAGCATTGAGATGCAGTTTGGTGAAGATATGCAGACTCAGTCTCAGAGTAAAGAAACCACAGATGAGAATCAAGAAAGCACTGAATTTGATGAGGATGAATGGCAACTGTAAGAGATTGGTATTTATTAATCTTATTACTGTATCTCATCATTCATATTACAAAAGCATATTACTTTTTGTAATTAGAATTTAATATTGATTTGTAATTTTAGTTTTCAACTTTCTATTTCTAGATATAAAATATCATAATAAAAAAAAACCATAATGTGTTTATTGATACAGAGATGTTTATTGTTTATTTATACATGTTTGAGTCTCAAAATCTGTGTGATATATTTCAGAACCATATGATAAATTTCATTCAATAGTAGTACACATGTCGAGAACTTAGATTTTCATTAATTCTTTCAAAATATAGCCATATGATACATTTCATTCAATAGTAATACACCAATCTGTGTGATTCTACATGCCAATTGCAAAAGTGAATACAAAGTTTCAGAACCCTTTACAAATGACCCTGAATTCCCTTTTATAGAAACAAGAGAGCAACAACAACTCCTATGTGATTCTCCAATGTCCATGCAAAAGTGAATACAAAGTTTCAGAACCCTTCGCAAAATTGCAAATGACCCTGAATTCCCTTTTATATAAACAAGGGAGCAACAACAACTTCAAGTCGAATTGCAAGTTTGCAACATGTGAACACTGAACATCAAAATCACAAACTCAACACATATTTATATGGCCATCATAGGCCGTATTAGCAATTTAACATCTGCTACATGTTTGATGTCTCTTGTTCAAAAAATAGAGTTCAAAATTAAATATTAATTCATGCCATGAGTCATGAAAAATTAAACATAGATAATAGCTATAGGAGTGCCTAAAACCTACTAATCAGAAATAGAGAAATGCATAAATGTTAAAGCAAGGGAGAATTTGAGAATACAAATTTATTGGCTGAAGTTTTGCAGTGTGCATAATAGATTCATAGGCTGGATTAGCCAAATAGCAATAGCGAGTGCAGTTTTTTTCCTATTATAAATAAGATTCATAGGCTGGATTAGCAAAATAGCAAACAGGAAAAAAAAAAAAACCTTGAAATTAAGAATAAAAGAAGAAAATTGTGCAATACATACTATGATTCTTAAGAATTCTATGCCAGTTTTTGTAGGGTGCTCCACTCTTCGTCTGATGGAAGGTCAATATTCTGTAAACTATGGAAAGTCAACTCCAACTTCGTCAACATTCCATATTTAGAAGATTTACTTGACATCACTATTTCATCCAATAGTGAATTTAGAGTTGTAAATGGTTGGATGAATTCCATAAACCTTTTGGGAGTTGTGTCCTTTGGAAGCAAGTCTAAATCAGACTTCATTTTTTTCTCCATGATTTCTTTGTAAGCTTCTCCAATGAATTTATTTTTTGTGTCAACAGGCTTAGGCAAACCAAGTTTAATCAAATTATTTTTCTTTTCTTGCAGCTTCCTTATCTTTTTTCCACAACCGTCCATAACTTCTGATGTTTCCCTTAGCTTTTGGCATTTTTGAATGATAGATGATGTCTTAACTGTGGCATCAATGTGGCTCTTAATTCCCTTAGATGCCAAGTAGCTATCACTGGAATTGTAGACTACTTTCAGAATCTTTTTTGCCATTTCCTTGTTGGAATAAACATGTGTGCTCTTGTCATAGTGCCATTTGATTTTTAAAAAAAATTGTCTCATACTTTCAGTCAATTGAAACCATTCACACAACTTCTCACTCCTCTGCATTATTTCCCGCCAAATGTTTTCTTGTATATACTTCGTTTTATTTTTCATATTATCTTTGAATCTATCATCTAAAGTTTTTATTTTATCATTTTCATTGTGCAGGTCTTCTTTCATTTGTGCACATTTTTTTCTTTCTTCCTCTACTTCCTCTTGCAAATGTTTTTCTTTTTCCTTCCCATGATCCAATAGGTCCTATAATTTTTTCGTTTCGGTGGCAGCAGACTCATAACTTCTGTATAATTTTTGAAAACTGGTTTTTTCCTCAACAATTTTTTTACTGCTTTTAGCCAGTTTTTCTATTAGGTCCTTCAATTCTGCATCCTTCTTGTCCTACTCTGCAATTTCTACTGCAGAGCCCGAAATTTTTACCCTTTTCTATAATTCATTACACTTGCTATCTGCTGCTTTCCTCCTTGATTTCTCATTTTGTAGGTCTTCCTGTAACTTTTCTATTTGTTTCTCTAGTTTATTTTTTTCTCTCTCCACCTTTACCAATGAATTGTAGACCACTTTGTTAGTCCTTTTTGACACACTAATTTTGTCCACATTATGTACTTTGGAGAAATCCATTTGGAGGGTGCTAACTTGAAATTGAGATGGATCTGTCTGACTGTGTGGTGGATTTTTATCTTTAGATGGGCCCGGGGGCATAACAACCATGAACTCCATCATATCTTTCTATGGGTCATATGCTGGAAATGCCTGTTCCTTGCAAGCTGTTCATTTACAACTTCAGACATGGAATTCCTATGAAATGCTTTCTTTTTTTCTTTATTTGCTTTTGTCATGTGTTCAAATTTTTTATAGTAATCACGAAATTAAAAATCTGGGGTTGTTGAAGCAATTGAATGTTTGAAAGGTGACATAGGAATACCATAGGCTCCAGTTCCACTTATTCCTATGGTTTTAACTAATGCTTGACCAGGATTAGGATTACCAACAACAGTTCCTGATGTTGTCCCACTCCCACTGACACTTTCATGTGTAGTTTTCATAGTCTTTTGAGGTGTGTGATTTGAAGCTGCAAATGATTGATTTGTAGTGTCAGTGGCACTTGATAGAGGATTCTCAATAGTATGAGATTGAGTATCTACCTCTAGTGGCCTCTTGCGAGAGATATTTTGTTGTTGCTCTTGTCCAACACCAATCACAGTGGCACTTGACTGAACAATAATAGGAATACTATCCCCAGATTCCCCACCAGTGGCAGTGGCACTTAATTCATCACCAATGGGAATACCATGATGTGGTGGTGGTTGTGGATTTGAAGTAGAAACAAATGTAGGTGGACCCTAAGGGTAATGAGTAGTACCTATCCTTGATGAATCTAAAGAATCAAGTCCAACGACTGGTTTATAAGGACCTTTTGATTTTGACTGTGATGGAAGTTGTACCTGAAGTGGATACCAAATGCCCTCTCCTCTGGGACCTAGACCACCACCTTCAAAACCCATTTTTTCCACAAGGTTTGCCCCTTTGCTATATTTGTCTTTCATGGACTCACTCACTCCACCTAATGTTTTAGGCGCTATAGTAGTTGTTGGAGGGGGCTCAATGACAACCTCATGCTCATCATCATCACCTTCAGTCCCACCATGCTCCATATCCCACAATTTGCTAAACTCTACATCCTCGTCGATGCTCTCAAATTCTGCATTTGTCTTTGGTTCACCGAGATTCCTCCTCATAGTCCAAAAATCATTTATTTTGGTTTGAGTCCAGCAATTCTCTTTACATTCGTGCAGAATTGATTTGGGAATAGTTTTCTTAGATGGATTAGCAAATTTTATGTAGAAATTGTTGGACCTCCTATTTTGGATGCCCTGGCCCTCCATAATTTGTGATGAAATTTCTTCTATTGAAATGTTATTGTCAGCTGCAATTTTTTCCATCTCTTTTTTAACCTCATCCTAGGAGTCCTTGTTTCTAATCTTTTCTAGCAATGGTTTACTTTCATGTTGACATAACACTGAAGAGTTCCTATTTTTATTAACCCTTTCTTGAACTACACTGATTGGATCATACTCCTAGAGACCCTCGTCACCAAAGTTAAAAACTGTCAAGAAATCATGTGCCACAATGAATGCTTTTCTCTCAAATGTGAACCCTCCACATGAGAAAGGCAAGGAAGGAAATATGCTCTTCTTTTGCTGACCATGGAAGTGCCTATCTATGCTCTCCAATTTCCATACATACTCTAATGCAAATACCCTCTCTGTCACATGTATTGGAAGTTTGTATGGTTTTACTGCCGACCCGTAAAACCTTAACACAGTGAATTCTTCCATGAAGAACCAATTAGCCAATTCTATTTGACTTCCGAGTTGAATGCAATCTCTACAAGACATAGGCAACCTAGACATTGGAGTGCTTTTAATTTCATTATACATTAGTGCCAAACAGAAGTCTACAAAATGGTTGTAGTTCTTTCTGTTATCATGCATCCTTATCTTTGGGCTCCAATCATATATTGGACAATCTATTCTCTTCCGAGTCTTCTCATCAATCTTATAGCTCACAATTTGAAGCTTGTTGGTCTCAAATATTGCACGATACTTGGATAGAAGGAGATAGCACAAGTAGGATGAGAACCTAAATGTCTTACAGGAACCTTTTTTGATCATAAGTAATTGTTTTTGCATGGATTTAACAATGTGATCAATAAAATTATATCTTACTGGCTGACTTGCACAATGGATATTATAAATCATTTCAAGAAGGCTTGCACCCACTTCCCTATGATTTTTCAATCCCAGGCAAAATGACAGCAAGGAAATAGTGTCCTCAACCCATGGAACAAAAATTTTAGAATCATAAGGAGGCTTATGATTCTGATCCAACACAATACCAGTACCAATATTTATTAGACCTTTGATAAATAAATCTTTGCAACTTGGATCAAGACTCTCATAATTCCCTGCCAGCTTTTCAAGGTCAATTTGGATGTTTGAATTTTGGGCTTCAAATTCTAGGTTCAACCAAATGAGCAAATTCTCCCTCGTTTATGGATAGAATTTCCTCTTTCGTATTTTTATTGACAATTGCTTTTTTATCTTCATCATAATTTTTGGCGTAGACCATGACAAAATCAAGGCAAGGGAATACTTCAGGTAACACCATGCTTGCTAATCCAACATCCCACGATGTGATTTTATTTGTTATTTTTTGTAACATTGGGTTGAAAATAGAAAATTTTGCCTTGAATGCATTTGCCACCTTACTAGACAATGTATATCTAATATCTATGATACACTTTACACCATGGATAGCAGGGTCATAAATATCATGGTATTCATCAGTGAAACCTGGTGTTTTAACCAGTTCGGTTAGGTTAAGGTACATTTTGTTTTTCACTTGGCTTCTTGTTGAACTACTACTTCCCATTTTCCCCATCACTATTATTGTTAATAGTTCAAAATAATGCTAGGCAGCTAGATAAAAACCTAAAAATGCTAACCCTCAAATTGGACCACGAGATTACCAAAAGCAAAAACGGTGGTATGTAGGTGTTCTAGATTTTACCCAGAAATTTGAATTTCTATTTCACTAGATTGGCGCAGACAGTCTATGTTGCAACTTGCATTCCTCAATCTAGTAGTTGTTTCTGAATCTCCCTCGATTTACAGGTTTATCCAAGAAATGAAAGACGATTATGATTTACGAGTCTCTTATTTTGAAAACTCTAAAAAGTAGAAAAGTAAAACCTAAAGGGCAAAATATCAAGAATCACGTTGTAATTTTATTAATTACTATTAATAACTATTCGATGCTGAAGGACAAAACATTCATTACTTCAGTATAAATTCTGAGGACATTAAGAATCATGTTGTAATTTTATTAATTATTATTAATTATTCGATGCCGAAGGACAAAACATTTAATACTTCAGTATAAATTCTGAATTTCTGAGGACATTAAATGTAATACATTCAACTTCGGGTGAAGTTCTCCCAAATGTGTTCACTTCCCACATTCGGGCTGAAATCCACCCTAAGTCGTTGATCTTTGCTCATTCAACGGACGAGGGACCAAGGTACCTGTTGTGACTTTACGGGTGTGTTTTTTAAGTCTGTTTAATAATTTTAAACTTCCGTCCGAAAAAGTGCTTTACGGACTTACTTATATTTAATTAAATTTAAAATGTTTCAATTCCGGGTGATGTTCTCTTAAATGTGTTCACTTCCCACATTCGGGCCGAAATCCACCCTAAGTCGTTGATCTTTGCTCATCCAACGGATGATGGTCCCTGTTGTCAGTTGTCATGGGTCCCATCACTTCTGCCAATTTTTAGGCACGTCACCATACTCGTGTCACTTTTCCAGTTTCATTTTTAATCTATTTAATCATTTTAAACCTCTGCCTGAAAAAAATCTTTATAGACTTAATTGTATTTAATTACATTTAAAATGTCCAATTCCAGGTGAAGTTCTCCCAAATGTGTTCGCTTCCCACATTCAGGCCGAAATCTACCCTAGCTATTGATCTTTGTTCATCCAACGGTCGCAGGTCGATGTTACCTATTTTAAGATGTAGTGGGTCCCATGACTTCTTCCATTTTTCTGGCACGTCACCATACTCGTGTCACTTTTCTGGTTTGATTTTTAGTCTATTTAATCATTTTAAAATTCCACCCGAAAAAGAGATTTTTAGACTTAATTATATTTAATTAAATTTAAAATGTCCAATTCCAGGCGAAGTTCTCAGAAAGGTGTTCGCTTCCCACATTCAGGCCAAAATCCACCCTAGCCATTGATCTTTGTTCATCCAATGGTCGATGGTACCTATTTTCGATGAAGTTGGTCCCACGACTTCTGCAATTTTTTCTGGCACGTCACCATACTCGTGTTACTTTTCTGGTCTGTTTTTAAAGTCTACTAAATCATTTTAAAATTCCACCTGAAAAAGAGATTTATAGTCTATAGAGTCATAGACTATAAGTATTAAGTATAGACTTTCACTTAATTCTATTTAATTACATTTAAAATGTTCAATTCTGGGCATTGGGCAATAGTTTGAGATAACTATTAAAAATAATGTTAATATTATTTGTAAAAACTTTAAATTCAAAAATAGTATTAAACATGAAACTTAGTTTCTAGAATTAAAAAAATAACTAAATAAAAATATAAATTTTGATATGCAATTTGAAAGGTAAAAGTTTAATATTAAAAAGAAAACATTTAATATTAAATCTAAAATATTAATTTAACGTTTAACAAAATTCTTTGAAAATATGTTTACGATATATCATTTTCAAAAATAGTTTAAAAATATATATAAAATTTCAACATAAATTTAGTCTATTAATTTAAAAAAATTTGCAACTGTAGTCCTCAACCTATTAAGGCGAGAAAATTTGGAAAGTACAAATGCCAAGGTGGTGATTTATTGTTGCACAAGGAGTTGTCTGCGACATGCCGCATGAAAGGAGGAAGGGGAGGATGGTAGGGAATCTTTTTCCTGATCTCATGGCATCAATGTCTTATTGTGCACATTCATTACCTAGCCTATAAGAGTTAAGATGGAGGCAGATTTTTTTACCTTTTCATCTATGTACCACTTTTTACTTTGAAGCAGTTGCAAGTGCAAAACAAATCTGTAGTTCATAGTTCATAGAATCATACCTTCTATAAGACAATGGAGGCCAATTTCACACTTCAAATAGACAAGAAGTTGGTGCCCTTTTTGGGCAAAGTATCTAATAAACGAATGCAAGGACTATTCAGGTTTAAGGAGGAGAAGTTGTGGGTGGAAGCTCGATTGATGCTTGCGGAAGAGGTGGCACATATCAGTCACCGGTATCGAACTAACATGGAGGTTTACTCTCTGATTATGGCATGGGCCTGTGAATTCGAATTGGAGCTGGAAAAGGTAAAACTCACATTGGTCAAATTGATTGATGGGGAGTTTTTGATTAACCTGGATTCAATCTTGGAGTGGGTGGTGTCGGGAGTTGGCATTCAAATTATGGAAGGGGATGACCAAGAGGAATTTCTTCCTTTTATTCATGGTCCAGAGGATGAAATCAAATACCAATGTCGTGAACGAGCCCGAGTGGGGTGGGAAGCGATGAAAATCTTTGTTAAATTAACAAGGGTTGATGAAGTCCTGAATGCTTTGCATGTGGTGGCAAGGATGGAGGTTGGTAGGGCATTGAGAGATAGGGCTGAAGAAGGAAGGGTCATATAGCTACTGGCAAGCTTGGAGGGCGACCCTGACTTCGGGTTCCTAAACTGCATTCCAAAAATGAAAGCTGAAGCGGAAAAAGGGAAAGCCAAAGCATTGACCTCTAAGGAGGGAAGGGACTAGGAGGACCAGGGGGATAGTGAGACTGAGTGAGTGGCCTATTGGTAATGAACTAGTTTTTTTGTCTGCTTGCTATAAGCTATGGACAAATTTTGTATCTTGAAACGTTTCAATTAATTGAATGAAAAAACCTTGACCGATAAACTTTTGTATCTTGCAACTTTTGAAATTTTGTATTTTGAATGACTATATAGTAATAGTATATATTTATAAAATTATAATCAACCATAATCAATGTACAAATAATTAATGGAATGAATTGAATTTTTTTTTTTATAGCATTACATAAAAAGATCAAAGTATTAAATTTATTTACATTGTTTAACAAATAATTGAAATAACGTAGCTCATATACAAAAAGCATTTGAAAGAAATTAATTAATAAAAATGAAATAGAATTATAGAAAGCATTTTTATATCCATAAGAATGTAAGAGGCAAAGTGAAACAAACTGGAATTTGAAAAATTATCATTAAATTATTTATGCTTTTGAAATTTACAATTTTTTCGTCAGAGACTTGAGTCCCCCAAAAACTTAAAAGACAAAATGAGTGAGCCTCTCGCACTCAGCGTGTTAGGGTTCAAGGACATAGGAAAAAAAAACTACAGGTAGTGGAATTGTTTACAATTTTTCCCTATGAATCTGGCCCTCCTTCCATGTAGAATTCTTCAGACAACATAAGCTGAGAGAATTCTTCAAGCCACATGTAGTTTGGAAAGTCGTCCAGGAGGAACCATTTCTTGAGGAAGTCCCTACCAATCTATGCCCATTTTTTGTGATGCGTCAGCTGCTCCGCTTTCAGGTTTAGGAGAAACGGTTGCCTGGCCACTGGAAGTGTTTGGTCAGGGAGGAGAAGCTTGGATAAATCACTCGCCCAAGGGATCCCCACCCCTACTTCTACAAGAATGACAAGAGTAATGTCATCTCCGAGGAAGT